>NC_079438.1:9677923-9765423 GCF_903798145.1 Danio aesculapii | reverse complement strand
CAACACATAAGGATCCACACTGGAGAGAAACCTTTCACATGCACTCAGTGTGGGAAGAGTTATATCCGCTCATCATCCCTTAATCTACACATGAGGATCCACACTGGAGAGAAACCATTCACATGCACTCAGTGTGGGAAGAGTTTCAGCCAGTCAACACACCTTGATGAACACATGATGATCCACACTGGAGAGAAACCATTCACGTGCACTCAGTGTGGGAAGAGTTTCAACCGTTCATCAAACCTTAATCTACACATGAGGATCCACACTGGAGAGAAACCATTCACATGCACTCAATGTGGGAAGAGTTTCAACCGTTCATCAAACCTTAATCTACACATGAGGATCCACACTGGAGAGAAACCATTCACTTGCACTCAGTGTGGGAAGAGTTTCAGCCAATCATCATCTCTTAATCAACACATGAGGATCCACACTGGAGAGAAACTATTCACTTGCACTCAGTGTGGGAAGAGTTTCAGCCGATCATCATCCCTTAATCTTCACTTGAGGATTCACACTGGAGAGAAACCATTCACATGCACTCAGTGTGGTAAGAGCTTCAGCCAATCATCATCCCATAATCTACACATGAGGATCCACAGTGGAGAGAAACTTTTCAATTGCACTTAAGCTGCAGTCACACTGGACTTTTCTCCCCATAGACTTCCATTCATATGCACGCGAATGCGTCAGACTGGAAACACAAGTTCATGCGTAGTTTCGCAGTTCACTGCGTTGCAAAGTTCAAGCTTGGTGAACTCTGACCTGCGAACTTGCATCGCTTGACTGTGTGAGACCAATCGAAGATCAAAATATGACCTCTCTGCACCAAAATGTAAAATATGGACCAATCACTCACTCTTTTAATGTCTAATCATTTTGTTTAATCCCGCCCCTTTTCGCAGCGCCGTACGTAAGAATTTTGCATGCTCAAACTCTAGTGTGACCGCAGCTTCAGCGTAGGATGCATTTCAGCAACTCCTCAGACCTTAATAAACACATGAAGATCCACACTGGTGTGAAAGAGTATATGTGCTTTGACAGCTCCAAAATTGACCGCACCAGACGTTTCACACTGGAGAGACCATACAAGTGTTCACACTGTGACAAGAGGTTTAATCAGTTAACACATCTGAAAACAGAAGAGGATTCACACTGGAGAGAAAACCATACAGATCTGATCAATGTCTACAGAGTTTAGCTCATTCGGCGCAGCTTAAGAAACACATGGACAGAAAGTTGCACACATGACATGAATGCTGCAAAACATTTTCTCATGTGCACAGGATGTTTCATGTCTGAATAATGTTTGAAATGGCTGAGTGACGATATACTGTTTTCCAACACTCCTACACTGCAGTAGGTGTGGTTGTAAATGTGTTGCGCTCCTCGCATTTACCGTAAACACAATGATGGTGGCTGAGAGAAGAACAGTTTCATAAACATCTGGCAAACAGCACCTCTGCGGCTTAAAATCTCTTTGCAAGTGATTGTACAGGTGCGGATACATCTGTACTCCACTCTCCAGTGTATTCATGTAGCTAGTGTTGTTTTGGATGATGTTCTCTGTCTGACTCCCTGAATGAGAAACAAATCACTGGGAAGACACCGCACATCAAAGAAGGTAGAGCTCCAGGATGGTTAGTTTGCAGTATACCAGGTCCTCAAGTTTAGAAAGCCCATTCAATTGTCCTGTGTTGCAGCTTTTATTATTAGTAAAGTTTCTTTACTTTTAGGTTCAAGATTAGGGCTGCACAATTAATTGAAAAAATATCACAATGTCGATTCAACCCTACACACGATCTTAATTAAGCTTTTCTACTATTCAGCCAATTATATTTTCAGGGTCAGGAGAGAGGCTTAAAGGCAGTCACACAAGTCTTCACAGGAACATGAACACATTCAAATGGCGTTAAAAGTAGGGGTGTGACGATAACCGCATCACCTCCTTACTGTCATAATGAGATGTCAACCACGGTGATGTGGTTATTACCGTCATCACCGCCCATTTTAATTTTTTAATTATTTTTGCTTGTGAATCTTTCAGGATTGGATAGAAAAACAGAATAAACTAAATAAAAGGAATAAAAGGCCTGCCCTAAGTATTTTCCACTTAAATTACAAATTTAGATTACAAAACGAAAACACTGAATCCTTTTTAATTACCAGCATAGGCTGTTTTTATTTTAAGCTTATTTTAATAAAGCAGACCTACTAACTCAAATCAATCGAAATAAGCATTGATTTCAAATCACAGAAAATAAGCATTGTAACGCACCGCTGTAATTTCTATATCCCAGTCCCTTTATCAACATTTTAATACAAGTCATTATTTTAAAGATTATGACTTGAGAATATAATTTTACCTCAGCGCTGCACTTTTCTCCTTCGCCCTCGCGCTGAGTTCAGGTGACGGAGTGTTGTGAAGTAGTTAAACTCTTCTCAGTTTAATTTACAGTGTTAAACTGGCACAGGAATATCAGTATATTAATATAGGCTTTGCTAAAACCTGGTTAAATGTAGGTATTTTTTTACAGAAGCGCATGCGACCACGGTGAAGAGTCAACAATCACATATATTTTAACTTAAAGTAGGCTATAGCATATAATAATTTTGTGTGAAGAAAACATGTAGCAAATATATCACAGGGGTTTGTGTAGCAGCAATTACGGGAGCATTAATTAAATCCTTTTTTCCCGTGGAGCGAAACAAACACTGCACAGTAGTGTAGCGGATGGAGACGCACAAAAATATACAATTCATATATTTTCGTCGGAAGAAAAATGTTCTTTGAACGAATTTTGTTTTGTACAATTTGTATCTTAGTTTTTGTCGGTCAGTTATTTACAAAATAAACAAGAATAACTAAAACTTTGAGGTGAAGCGATGCCTCAGGGTCCGCTATATGCTGCGGCCAAAACACAAACTGGTCTGTTAAATACAATCGTAATATAAATAAAATAAAAGTGAAATATTCAGTTTCGAATATTGAATCTTTGTTAACTGTATGATCAAAATTAAAAGAGCAGCCTATATTATCACTGTTTATGACGAACATCCATTGATCGGTCAGTTTCGCTTTAGTTTAATCAAAGCGTTTGAACTTTTTGATATTTTATGCAAAGTGGTCTGCATAACCAATGATTGAATTTATCCACCTGCGACCCACCCATAATTAAACATCATGTAGGCGAGCTGGCTTTTTGATAACCTGAACCGTGTATTAACGGCTGCACCAGCATAACCGAGATCTGCGTATTAATAGCAGCACCAGCAGATATAAGAGAGTTTATTAAAAAGCCTATATTAATATACTGATATTCCTGTGGCAGTTTGATAGTTTAACTACTTCACAACACTCCGTCACCTGAACTCAGCGCGAGGGTGAAAGGAGAAAAGTGCAGCGCTGAGGTAAAATTATATTCTCAAGTCATAATCTTTAAAATAATGACTTGCATTCAAAATGTTGATAAAGGGATTGGGATATAGAAATTACAGTGGTGCGTTAAAAATGCTTATTTTCTGTTGAGCGTTTTTATATTTATATATATATATACATGGTTTCCGCTACATTCATTCTTCCATGGTGGGGCGCCACGCCAGGAATCATCCCGCCACGGGGCGCCATGCCAGGATTCATCCCGCCATGGCTACATTACAGCTTTTCATTCAAAACATTTTATTATTTTATAATAGCAGGTAATAATCGCACCAAAGTGTATTAAAAAGTAAGTGAGTTATATAACAGCGCTAACTTTTCTGTAACCGTAGTAGTGCTGTGTGTCATTTGTTTAACCCTTTAAGGTTACGTGCTGACTGACTGTAACAGGTGCGTGATGTGTGAGGCCAGCAAACATGACGTATAGCCGTTTTACTTTACTTCAGGACGCATTATTAAAAGCAGCTCTTAAAGCGGCTTATATTTGAGGGCGAAGTTTCGTGCACGAGCAGAAAAAAAAAGCTGACATCCGCATGCTGTAAGCTATTATATAAATGCGATCTCGACTTCTAATACTGCGCTCACGACATTTGTCATTGAAATAACGCTACAGGTAGTTAGTAGATCTGTGTAAAAAAGGCCTGCCGCCACAGCTGGAAAAAATCCTAGAGGAAACATATATATGCGCGGTTAACCGACATACCGCATGATTTCTTGCTTCATCACCGCAGTAACAGAAAATCCATAACCGTCACAGCCCTAGTTAAAAGTGTCGTGCTGTATTTATAAGGTATAATTCACCCAGAATTGTCTTCATGTAATGTATTCGCGGCCGCGAAATCACACGTGAGCTGACCATGAGGCTGTTTGTTTACTGCCGAGAACACGCGTGCGTGCATACCAATGACGGCTACTTTAGTGAACGGAACCTGCCTAGGCTGTGAACAACAGGTATTGAAGTTGTAAATAACATTTAGTTTGTTGCACAGAGCGATCGTTTGAGAGCTGCGCTGAAAGAATGATTTGCATGTGTGTGTGTGTTTTTTATCACTATGACGGCAGTCATGAGCCGCATTAGGAAGTGAAAATGAAACTGGTCACACATCATTTAAATGATCATAACACATTTTACGGTTATGATTACGACAAGAATTTGATAAGTTTTTTTTACTGTGAATTAACAAACAGGACATATTGAAAGCCTGTTCCAAGTCCACCATAATGACTATACAAAAATAAGCATTTTAAGCAACAGTAGACCTACACATAGGCCTAATATTATTATTGTTGTTTTACCACTTTAGAATTATAAGGTTCTATCTGACATTTTTGTCAAAATTGAGTTATTGACATATTCTTCTTAAATGACAACTTATTGTTTACATTAAGACTTAAAAAATAAAATAAAATGTTACACACATACTGTTTTCTATATGGATAGCAAAAACTTTGAAGCTCAATATTTCAAAATCATTCAGAACGCTGTGCCGCTGGCGTACCCCAATATTAAAGAAAAACACTGAATTTACAAAAAAGTATTTTTATCCTAAAATTTATATATTTTTGTTCGGGTGCCAGGTAGATCCAAATCTACCAAATGGAGTATAAAAATTTAAAAAAATTATTTATCTGAGGGTATGTCACCAGCTACACACACACACACACAAAATAAATACAGGCTCAAAGGTCCACACAAAATGTTGAGCTTGAAAAATTTACTTTAGAAAAAAACAGGGTCACAGTCATTGATATCAGTGGAGCACAAAATCAAAAACTCCTTTAAACAATTTTATAATGTACTCAGTTCAAACAATATCACATTTTTTCCCCACAAAGTAGAACAATTAATCGTAAAGGAAATAGAAATTAAAGTTGCAAAACAAATAATTTAAACCCCCCTTTGTATTAAAAAAAAAAAAAAAAAATGTTGATTGTCTTTTTATGTCTGTGCGTGTAGTTGTGCTGGTTTTGTGTGTGTGTGTGTGTGTGTGTGTGTCGGGGATGCGCTGCAAATCGCTGCCAGCAGGCGGCGCAGGGGAAAGTTTAGTAGGAAAACTCACAGTTAGCCATTGATGTAGCAGAGAAGTGGACTGGACCCCACAGCCACAGAACCATTTGGAAACGCTGGATCTAGAAGTCATCCACATGGAATAACGTCGATGCTCTCGTCATCTCCGCACGCACAAACACTCACTCAGCTCCCACCTGGATGTCCACGTTGCCCCAACATTGGCGCTGTTTAACCGGACGGGTTGTAGGACAGGCTCGGTTGTTTACTGCAGCTCTCTCAGGTAAGCATAGTATTCATTTTAATCGGTAAACAGGAGTTACTTTTTAGCTCCGTGACTCGCTCTACAGCGCACTTCAACTTCCCGCACTTCACTTCGCACCCCCTTCGCCCTGATTCCGCTTCCGCTTTTATCGAAAACAGAATCCATCTGCCACAACAATGTCATTTATTTTAGTGTTTACAATTGGTGCGTTTGGTTAGATTGTGCGGTCCATTCAGAGACCGTCACAATGCAGATAGAACCTTATAATTCCAAGGTGACGATATGTTTGAGAATTAACAATAATAATAGCCTACTCATATTAACCTTTATTTTACATCTAAAGAATCGTAAGAAAGAACTGACTCATCACTCATCAATGGGTATATAAAAGTTGTTGTGCTAACTACCCCAGGATGCTGTGGCTATTCAGGAGTCCTCATGTCAAGACCTGCCATCACATTGACTCTGTAACCTTATGGTTTTGTTTTGCATTACTTATATCATGTAGTTAAAGTGTTGTTGTCATTATATCCTAAATACTTTATCTTCATTATTGTCCCTAGACATTTGTTGGTTGCTTTGATTGATTGTTCTATGAGTTACATTTTATAATAAATAATTTGCATTCAGGCTTTTATTGGCTCATCTCTCTTTTATGTTGCGACTCAAACAACATGTTGACAACCTGCCATGTTGGGAAAGACCATCCCACTGCATGCTGAAGGTCCATGTCCTATGAAGCCAAAAGGACAACGTTATCTGCAAATGGCAGAGACAGTCCTAGCCTGCACCTAAAATTCTGTCAGTAAAAATTATTATATTTATGAGATCAGCCTCAAAAATAACACATTTACAAAATAAAATGAATAAATAGATGGATCGATAGGCATTGTAGTGGTGAAAGGGGAAATTGGATGGCTTGTTCAACTATAAACCAAGATGGAGCTCTCTCAGGAGGGAAGGACCAGTGCACGCGTTGTCTCAGACTGAAGGCGTAATAATGAAATAAATGCTCAGGAAGCCCCAACCCTTTTTTATCAACTGGCTGTAGCAATGTACTCTTATACAACCAAGGTTGTTTATTGTTAGAAAGAAATTAATTGACAAAATTATCTAACTGTTTTAAATATTGTAAAAAATATATTTACAGGGATATACTGAAGTAACTTTAGGAAGGCAATTCATTTTGAGTATGATAGTTTGTTATTTTGAGTACCTCAGAGCAGTGGTTCTCAATTCTGGTGCTTGTGCAAAATGAGTTGACAACTGTCCCAATTTTTATTTGAGCTCTTATTACTAGATCTTGGAATCACACCTGAGAAACCACAAAAGCAGAGATTTGGCTTATCTTTAACTGCTTAAGATCAATTTGCACCCGATCAGCAAGAGACAACATTTGTTTGAGTTTCCTTTGCCGACTGGCCTCAACGAAACATGCCGTTCCTGATTGGTTGGTGACTCTGCTTCTGTGACGTCCTTGGGATTTACTCGCTTGTAAGTGGAAGTTGTCCTGGGGGATCAGGGTGACAGACTCTGCTGAGAGTCGGTTTGCAAAAGCTTTTTTGCGGTTTCAATGGTTTCTAAACTTTAAGAGATTGCATGGAAAGTTCTTTGCAACCTGATTGCGTGGCGGTGCAGTGTCCGAGAGCAAGGCGAAAGGGGCAGAGAGCAGCTGCGAGCATGAGTGAGCTAATGCAAAAAGCAAAGTTTTACGGTTGCTGTAGGTTTTTAAGTGAACTGGTTTGGTCTATTCCAATGAGCAGTTGCCATGGAGGGCAGGCCCACGCCCCGTAGCATTATGCTCAGAGTAAGTCAATAACAGACTGCTTGGTAATTTCATGTGTAAAATATCTTGTAAGTTCGTTACTATCTTACATCAGGTTACAAGACATACTGTTTCTGATACTAGTTTTAATTTCCACCAATGTATTGCAAATATCACTAGCTTTTGTTTAGTACCAGACATACATTTCAGACACATACAGAAGGATTCATCTGCTGTAATGGTTAAAAACCATTGATTAACTTGGTTGCAATAAACATGTAGTATTTAAAGAAAGCCACTGCCCTAGAAGGACAAATTTAGTGATCTCCTTAAGTCTCTGGAATTTTTTTGAAGTAGCACACAATTTGTAAATTCACAAATCCAATTTTTGTTAATTCGCAACTTGTCTTTTGAATTTATGAATTGGATTTTGTAAACGAATAGTGCTGTGCATGGATTAATGTTATTTTGTTTTTTATTTTATATTATTATTTTTGAGACTGAGAACCTTACATTTGAGAATCTTACATTTACATTTAGCTGGGAGTGGGAAGACATTCCTCCAGCATGGAACAGTCAATGAAAAGGTTTTGGAAAGTGATTTAAAGCCTGCGCTCACTCCCAGATTGGAGGCTACTGGAGGGGATGTAGACCTTCAGCAGCAGGTGGAGGTAAGGGTGCATTGCCAGTGATTTAAACTTGATACGAGCCTCGAGTGGTAACCAATGCAGAGAGATAAAGAGAGGAGTTACATTGGCTCTCATTGAAGACCAGCACCTGTAGATGATTGAGGATGCACGATGGGAATCCAGCTAGAAGAGCACTAGTGGTCCAGCCTTGAAATGACAGGAGTTTGCACTAAAAGTTGTGCAGCATGATCTGTTAAGAAGAGTCTGATTTTTCTGATGTTGAAAAGTGCAGATCTGCCTGATGGAGCTGCGTCACCAATGTCCTCTTTGAAGGACAATTGATCATCCAGAATCAGATTTCAAGATTTCTTACCGAACTACATGGGGTAAGGGTGGATGATCCCAGCTGGATTGAGAAACTGTGTTGAATGTGTGGAGTTGCAGGGAAGGTGATGTAAGCAGATGAGTAAGCAGTTGGTGATGTTTTTTCCAAGCCGATATCCTTCAGGCAGTTTGGTGTGAGTTAAAAATTTGGAAATTTAGTTTAAAACAGCCCTTTGTAGTGTTTTAGCAAAAAATAGGAGAGAGACTGGTCTGTATTTTTCCTCCAAACAAGTGTTGAGTGAAGTTTTTTTTTAACAGTGAGGTTACCCAGGCATGTGTAACCCCGCTGGCCCTACACCAGCTGATATTGAATTGGCAACCTTCTGCATGGCAGTTGCTCTAACAAGTAGGCTAAAGACCATGGCCCCTAGTGTCTGTCCACCAGCTACGTACCCTGCCTCTCAACCTCTGCTATCCCGCTCTACTTCCTCCTCGCTTTTCTCAAAACCCTCCCTCCTCTTTATCTTGCAATAACTTTAATATAGCAAGAAGCTTTCGCCACCCCTGCAAATTTCTCCATATCTGCAATTACTTTTTAAATGTCGGGGTAAAAAAACTAAATTTTTTTCATATTTTCTTTTGAGTAAGCCTAGCAACACCTTAGCAACCACCTAGCAACATCTTAACAATCACCTAGCAACACCTTAGCACCCACCTAGCAACAGCTTAGCATCTGCCTAGCAACACCTTAGCAACCACCTAGCAATGCCTTAGCAACCACCTAGCAACTGCCTAGAAAGATCTTAGCAACCATCTAGCAATAACTTAACAACTGCTTAGCAACACCTTAACAACTGCCTAGCAACACCTTTGCATCCAACTAGCAACACCTGAGCAACCGCCTAGCAACACCTTAGCAACCGCCTAGCAACCACATAGTAACACCTTAGCAACCGCCTAGAAACCACCTAACAACACCTTAGCAACCGCCTAGCAACAGCTTAGCAACCACATAGCAAAACCTTAGCATCCGCCTAGCAACACCTTAGCAACCACCTAGCACCCGCCTAGCTACACCTTAGCAACCACCTAATTCAATTAACTTTTTATTTGTATAGCGTAGTTTTCAAAGTTTAAGTTCAGTTCAGTTTAGCTCAGTTCAGTGTGGTTTAATAATCACTACTGAAAGTCCAAACACTGAAGAGCAAGTCCATCGATGCGCAGCCCTACAGATCTCGAACCATGCAAGCTAGTGGTGACAGCGGCGAGGAAAAAACTTCACCAATTGGCGAAAGTGAAGAAAAAACCTTGAGAGAAACCAGGCTCAGATGGGCACGACCATTTCTCCACTGGCAAAATGTCTTGTGCAGAGCTGCAATCCAAGTGCCGGAGGCTTGAAGCTGGACCTCAGCGAAGACTCGTCTGTCTCTGGAGCATCACAGGAATCAGTCTCATGCTCTCAACTCTTCCATGACCACCACAGTAGCTGCTCTGGGTGCGGCCTGGTCCAGGATATGGAAACCTTGGGATCATCTCGTCGCTGGTCTTGGATCAAATCGGTGGCGCTGCATGGTCTGAGGGTCTCGGGATAAGTATCCTCACATGGAAATAGAGAATAAAGAAAATAATTAGCATAGCTGATGTTCACAGTGTATATCAACAAGATGCATAACCTGTGTGGAAGCTCCCTAAGTGGTGCACTAAGTGTACGCTTTACTGAACAGATAGGTCTTTAATCTAGTTTTGAATTGGGAGAGTGTGTCTGAGCCTCGGACGTTATCAGGAAGGCTATTCCAGAGTTTAGGAGCTATAAATGAGAAGGCTCGACCTCCTTTACTCGACTTTGCTATTCTAGGTACTACCAGAAGCCCTAAGTTTTGAGACCTTATAGAGTGAGTTGCATTGTAGCGAGACAGAAGATTGGTTAGATAAACAGGAGCTAGATTATTTAAGGCTTTATATGTAAGAAGCAATATTTTAAATTCAATACGAAACTTAACAGGCAGCCAGTGTAAGGAGGATAAAATTGGGGTGATGTGATCAAATTTTCTAGACCTGGTAAGAACTCTGGCAGCTGCATTTTGTACTAATTGAAGTTTGTTAATAGAGGATGCTGGGCAGCCAGCAAACAGTGCATTACAGTAGTCCAGCCTAGAAGTCATAAAAGCATGGACTAGCTTTTCTGCATCTGAGATGGATAGCATACTTCGTAACTTAGCAATATTTCTCAGATGAAAGAACATGTTTTTGTGACATGGGAAATATGATTTTTAAAAGTAAAATTGCTGTCTAATATGACACCCAGATCTTTTATAGTAGAGCTAACGCTAACTTTGTATCCCTCTAGTTGTAGGTCGAGTTGTGAGATCTGCTGTGTACAGGATTTAGGCCCAATAAGTAATAATTCTGTTTTGTCTGAGTTTAAGAGAAGATAATTGTTGGTCATCCAGTCTTTAACATCTTTAATACACTCAGTTAACTTGGACAGTTTAGACGTCTCATCAGGTTTAGTTGAAATATATAATTGAGTATCATCTGCATAGCAGTGAAAACTGATCCCATGTCTTCTAATAATGTCTCCCAGGGGTAGCATGTATATTGTAACCAGCAAAGGGCCTAAAAACTGATCCTTGAGGCACCTCGTATTTTACTGGGCTGATTTGTGAAGGCTGTCCATTAATATTCACAAACTGGTAACGGTCAGATAAGTATGACTTAAACCATTGTAGGGCCTGTCCCTGGACACCTGTAGACCTTAAGCGATTAATAAGGATACCATGGTCAATGGTGTCAAATGCCGCACTAAGATCGAGTTCATGTATCATACCGCTAAGTGATGCACTGAGTGTATGCTTTACTAAAAAGATAGGTGTTTAATCTAGTTTTAAAGCCTTGGACATTATCAGGAAGGCTATTCCAGAGTTTAGGAGCCATAAATGAGAAGGCTCAACCTCCTTTACTTGACTTTGCTATTCTAGGTACTACCAGAAGCCTTGAGTTTTGAGATCTTAAAGAGCGGGTTGGATTGTAGCGAGACAGAAGATTGGTTAGATAAACAGGAGCTAGATTATTTATAGCTTTATAGGTAAGAAGCAATATTTTAAATTTAATACGAAACTTAACATGCAGCCAGTGTAAGGAGGATAAAATTGGGGTGATATGATCATATTTTCTAGACCTGGTAAGAACTCTGGCAGCTGCATTTTGTACTAGCTGAAGTTCGTTAAAGAGCATATTGTAGGTTAGACACCCCAGTGAGTCAATGTGTGTAAGAGTAAAGTAGGAACTAGATTTTCTTTTAAATATATGTTAAAGTTTATTATTAAGCCATCTGGAGTCGTTTTAGTCACGGAAATTTACTCCCGCATCTGAAAAAAATCGCCAGATCGGAAGTGACGTTAGAATAGGCATTTCGCGCAAATACACAGTATGAAGACAACTGATCGCGGTGCGTGTTTGGATGCCAAGATAAGATATTCTGAGAGATTCACACAAACAACAGACCATAGCCACACAATTATGAGCCTGTGGACAGAACAGCAGTCAGAGAAGTGTAATTGAACTGTATTTTGTGGAGAACAGAGCAGGTTCATGGTGAGACCAGTGTTGGCTTACAGATATGCAAGCTAACGAAATCTTATCTGGCAATAGCAAAGCTAGTATTGATCATCTATAAGTATTAATTATACTTACCAGTAACAGAAACTAATGAGCATTTAACAGTTACGCCACATTGACCCTATTTTTAATTGTAGATAAGTGAATACAAAACACAAACATGTAAACAAGGTACTTGAAAATCTTATTACACGAAAGGTTTTCAGAGCTTTTGTATTAAAATAAAAACAACATCAAATATTAAAACAAGGTAAATAAGTTTTTAAATATGTGTCTTTTTGTCCGTTTTTTTTCATTGGGTATAAGATGATCCATATTGGATTGCATTTTGGCAGAAATCCATAAAAAATACAAGTACATTTGTTACTGTATAAAATATTTACAAAGATTTGATCAACAGATCTGATCTGCATTTATGGTTAAATAAACTTCAACCCTAATTAAAGTTCAAATTCTAATTCAACTCAAGTTCAAGTTTTATTTATGTAGCCCAAAATCATAAGCACTGTTAATACCCAACATTTTTACTCTTTGTATATGTATAAGTACCTGTGTGAGTGTGTGTATAATAGTTAACAAACATATAATACTGAAAGAAAAATATATCATCTGACCCATTTAAAAGTAAACCTTATTAAAATTATTTTTCAGTAAGCGGGCCAACATTTATGTGGGTACCACAGTATCATGTCTTCAATGTGAGCTAAATTGTGAATGCTGTGTAAAATGATGCCGACAGCCTCATCCTTGTAAACCCGCTGCAAGGATCTAGAAAGCAAATGTAGTGGACAGTTCTGCATTCTCGTCGAGCCTGTGATGACCTCCAGTATTCCACCTTCAGAGACGCCGTAAAGGCTGATGCATATATATGCTGCGAAAAGAATGCAATAGTTTAAATCATCTTTATCAATCATGTATATTTCAAAATTGACCATATGATTTTAATATAACATAATACAGAATACTCAGCCACATTTGCAGACCCCTGGATAGTGAACTGCATACCACCTCACAAATATAGATTGTACCCATTATAAGTTGAGCATGTGTGAACAAACTTAAATTTTACAAATGTTATTTGTTTTTCTTCTACAAGATTAATATTCCAAATATGTGAATAAAAAGTGCCTTACCTCATTGACAGGAGTCACAGGACATGTTTTACTCAACAAGTGGTTTCAAACCTTATTGACTTTCTTTCTTCTGTTGATCACAAACAAAGATATTTTAAAGAGAGCTGAAAGCCTGTAACCATTGACTTCTATAGTAGGAAAAACAGATACTATGGAAGTCAATGGTTACACATTTACAATATTTAAACAAAAGGAAATGAAAGATGGTGTTTGAGTTTACCTGCCTGCATTATATAGAAATAGTCTAGCAATTATTTGCCCTTCTAGTTTTTGTAAACAGATAATACCTTGTATAATTAAGATAGTAATAATCTACCTGATGCACGAGGTGAAGGTCTGAGGTTACTCTGTGAGCCAAGGTGAAGCATAGTTGAGCGAGAGGCCCGTGGAGAAAAAGCCTTCAAATGTAGACAAAATCAGACAAAACAAAAGTAGACAAAATCAAAAATCAAACAAAACAAAATCAGACAAAACTAGCCAAAATTAAACTAAACAAGACAAAACTATATTAGACAAAATCAGACGAAACAAACCTAGACAAAAGTAGACAAAACTAAAACAAAAGGAGACAAAATCAGACAAAACAAAACTAGACAAAAGTAGATAAAATCAGACAAAACAAAAATAGACAAAATCAGACAAAACAAAACTAGACAAAAGTAGATAAAATCAGACAAAACAAAAATAGACAAAATCAGACAAAACAAAAGGAGACAAAATCAGACAAAAGTAGAAAAAATCAGAAAAAAACTAAAGTAGACGAAAGTAGAAAAATCTGACAAAACAAAAGTTGATACAATCAGACAAAACAAAACTAGACAAAATAGACAAAATTAGACAAAACAAAAGTAGACTAAATCTGAGAAAACAATACTAGACAAAATCAGACAAAACAAAACTAAACAAAAGAAGACAAAATAAAACAAAAGTAGACAGTCAGACAAAACAAAACTTGACAAACTATGCAAAACTAAACAAAAGTAGACAAAATCCAACAAGACAAAAGTGGACAAAATCGGACAAAACAACACTAGACAAAACTATACAAAACTAAACAAAAGTAGACAAAATCAAACAAAACAAAAGTAGACGAAATCACACAAAACAAAACTAGACAAAAGTAGACAAAATCAGATAAATCAAAACTAGACAAAACTAAACAAACCTAGACAAACTAAACAAAAGTAGACGAAATCAGACAAAAGTAGACAAAATCAGACAAAACAAAAATTGGTTAAAAAAAGACAAAATAAGACAAAACAAAATAGACAAAAGTGGACAAATTCGACAAAAATAGAGACGATCAGACGAACAAGCTAGACAAAGTAGACAAATCAGACAAAACAAAAAGTAGACAAAAACCTTGCAAAAGTAGACAAATCAGACAAAACTAGACAAAGTAGGACAAAATCAGAACAAATCAAAAAATGACAAACTAAACAAAAGTAGACAAAAATCAGACAAAAACAAACTAGACAAAAAGAAGACAAAATCAGGATAAAAAAAGTTAGACCAAAACTAAACACGTAGACAAATCAAACAAAACAAAAGTAAACAAATCAGACAAACACAAAACATACAAACAGACAACACTATACAAAAATTAAATTAAATGAGACAAACTATATTAGACAAAATCAGATGAAACAAACCTAGACAAAACAAAAAAAACTAGACAAAAAAACTAGACAAAATGTAGGACAAAATCAGACAAAACAAAAGAATGCAATAGACAAAACAAAACTAGACAAAAGAAGACAAAATCAGAAAAAAAACAAAAGTAGACAAAATCAGACCAAACAAAACTAAACAAAAGTAGACAAAATCAAACAAAACTAGACAAAAGTAAACAAAATCAGACAAACAAAACTAGATGAAAATACACAAAATCAGACAAATGTAGACAAAATCAGACAAAACAAAACTAGACAAAAGTAGACAAAATCAGACAAAACAAAAGTAGACGAAATCACACAAAACAAAACTAGAAAAAACTAAACAAAAGTAGACAAAATCAGACAAAACTAAACTAGACAAAACTAAACAAAACAAAAGTAGACAAAATCAGACAAAACAAAACTAGACAAAATGAGAGAAAACTAAACAACTAAACAAAACTAGACAAAAGTTGATAAAATCAGACAAAACAAAAGTAGACAAAATCAGACAAAACTAAACTAGACAAAACTAAACAAAAGTAGTCAAAAGTAGACAAGATCAAACAAAACAAAAGTAGACAATATCAGACAAAACAAAACTAGACAAAAGTTGATAAAACCAGACAAAACAAAACTAGACAGAAATAGACAAAACAAAACTAGACAAAAGTAGATAAAATCAGAGAAAACAAAAGTAGACAAAATTATACAAAACCAGACAAAACTAAACAAAAGTAGACGAAAATACACAAAATCAGACAAAAGTAGACAAAGTCACACAAAACAAAACTAGAAAAAAAGTAGACAACATCAGACAAAACTAAAGTAGACAAAATCAGACAAAACAAAAGTACACAAAATCAGGCAAAACAAAACAAGACAAAAGTAGACAAAATCAGACAAAACAAAAGTAGACAATCAGACAAACCAAACTAGACAAAACTAAACAAAAGTAGTCAAAAGTAGACAATATCAAACAAAACAAAACTAGACAAAAGTAGACAAAATCAAACAAAACTAGACAAAATTAGACAAAACTATACAAGACAAAAGTAGAAAAAATCAAACAAAACAAAAGTAAACAAAATCAGACAAAACAAAACTAGATGTAAATACACAAAAGTAGACAAAATCAGACAAAACAAAAGTAGACAATCAGACAAACCAAACTAGACAAAACTAAACAAAAGTAGTCAAAAGTAGACAATATCAAACAAAACAAAACTAGACAAAAGTAGACAAAATTAAACAAAACTAAACAAAAGTAGACAAAATTAAACAAAACAAAACTAGACAAAATTAGACAAAACTATACAAAACAAAAGTAGAAAAAATCCAACAAAACAAAAGTAAACAAAATCAGACAAAACAAAACTAGATGTAAATACACAAAAGTAGACAAAATCAGACAAAACAAAAGTAGACAAAATCAGAAAAAAACAAACGTAGTCGAAATCACACAAAACAAAACTAGACAAAAGTGGACAAAATCAGACAAAACAAAACTTAAAAAATTAAACAAAATCAGACAAAACAAAAGTAGACAAAATCAGACAAAACAAAAGTAGACTAAATCAGACAAAGCAAAACTAGACAAAATCAGACAACACAAAATTTGACAAAATAGACAGTCAGACAAAACAAAAGTAGATAAAATCAGACAAAACAAAATCAGACAAAACAAAACTAGACTAAAGTACACAAAATCAGGCAAATCAAAACTAGACAAACTAAAAAAAACTAGACAAAAGTAGATAAACTCAGACAAAACAAAACTAGACATCAATAGACAAAAGCAGACAAAAAAAAACTAGACAAAAGTAGACAAAATCAGACAAAACAAAACTAGACAAAAGAAGACAAAATCAGAAAAAACAAAGTAGACAAAATCAGACCAAACAAAACTAAACAAAAGTAGACAAAATCAAACAAAACAAAACTAGACAAAAGTAAACAAAATCAGACAAAACAAAACTAGATGAAAATACACAAAATCAGACAAATGTAGACAAAATCAGACAAAACAAAACTAGACAAAAGTAGACAAAATCAGACAAAACAAAAGTAGACGAAATCACACAAAACAAAACAAGAAAAAATTAAACAAAATCAGCCAAATCCGACAAAACAAAACTAGACAAAACTAGAAAAAACTAAACAAAAGTAGACTAAATCAAACAAAACAAAAGTAGACAAAATCAGACAAAACAAAACTATACAAAACAAAATCCGACAAAATCAAACAAAACAAAAGTAGATGTAAATAATCAAAATCAGACAAAAGTAGGCAAAATCAGACAAAACAAAACTAGACAAAAGTAGACAAAATCAGACAAAACAAAAGTAGACTAAATCCGACAAAACAAAATGACAAAACAAAACAAAAGTAGACAAAATCAAACAAAACAAAAGTAGATGAAAATACTCAAAATCAGTCAAAAGTAGACAAAATCAGACAAAACAAAAGTAGACAAAATCACACAAAACAAAAATAGACAAAATTAGACAAAACTAAACTAGACAAAACCAAACAAAAGTAGTCAAAAGTAAACAAGATCAAAGAAAACAAAAGTAGAAAAAATCAGACAAAACTAAAGTAGACAAAATCAGACAAAACTAAACAAAACTAGACAAATGTCAACAAAATCAGATGAAACAAAACTAGACAAAACTAAACAAAATTAGGCAAAATTAGACAAAACAAAACTAGACAAAACTATACAAAAGTAGACAAAATTAGACAAAATCAAACAAAACTAGACAAAATTAGACAAATCTATACAAAACAAAACAAAAGTACACAAAATCAAACAAAAGTAGAAAAAATCAGACAAAACAAAACTAGAAAAAATTACACAAAATCAGACAAAACAAAGGTAGACAAAATCAGAAAAAACTAAACTAGACAAAACTAAACAAAAGTAGTCAAAAGTAGACAAGATCAAACAAAACAAAAGTAGACAAAATCAGACAAAACAAAACTAGACAAAATGAGAGAAAACAAAACAACTAAACAAAACCAGACAAAACACAACTACACAGAAATAGACAAAACAAAACTAGACAAAAGTAGACAAAATCAGAGAAAACAAAAGTAGACAAAACTATACAAAACCAGACAAAACTAAACAAAAGTAGACAAAAACAAAAAAACACAACTAAACAAAAGTAGACAAAATCAGACAAAACAAAACTAGACAAAATCAGACTAAACAAAAGTACACAAAATCAGGCAAAACAAAACAAGACAAAAGTAGACAACATCAGACAAAACTAAAGTAGACAAAATCAGACAAAACTAAACAAAACAAAACTAGACAAAATCAGACTAAACAAAAGTACACAAAATCAGGCAAAACAAAACAAGACAAAAGTAGACAAAATCAGACAAAACAAAAGTAGACAATCAGACAAACCAAACTAGACAAAACTAAACAAGTAGTCAAAAGTAGACAAAATCAAACAAAACAAAACTTGACAAAAGTAGACACATCAGACAAAAGTAGACAAAATCAGACAAAACAAAACTAGACAAAATCAGACAAGACAAAAGTAGACAAAATCAGACAAAACAAAACTAGACAAAATCAGACAAAACAAAACTAGACAAATGTCGACAAAATCAGATAAAACAAAACTAAGGAAAACTAGACAAATGTAGGCAAAATCAAACAAAACAAAATTCGACAAAACTTAACAAAAGTAGGCAAATTTAGACAAAACAAAAATTGACAAAACTATACAAAAGTAGACAAAATCAGACAAAACAAAACTAGTTGAAAATACACAAAATCAGACAAAATCAGACAAAACAAAAGTAGACAAAATCGGACAAAACTAAACTAGTCAAAACTAAATAAAACTAGACAAATGTAGACAAAATCAGTCAAACAAAAAATTAAACAAAGCTAAACAAAAGTAGACAAAACAAAACTAAACAAACCTAGACAAAACTATACTAAAGTAGACAAAACCAAACAAAACAAAATTAGACAAAACTAAACAAAATTAGACAAAATCAAACAAAACTAGACAAAAGTAGACAAAATCAGACAAAACAAAACTAGACAAAACAAAAGTAGTCAAAATCAAACAAAAGTAGTCAAAGTCAGACAAAACAAAACTAGACAAAACAAAACTAAAGTAGTCAAAATCAAACAAAACAAAAATACACAAAGTCAGACAAAAGTAGACAAAATCAGACAAAACAAAACTAGACAAAAGTAGACAAAATCAGACAAAACAAAACTAGAAAAAATTTGACAAAATCAGACAAAACAAAAATAGACAAAATCAGACAAAACTAAACTAGACAAAACTAAACTAAAGTAGTCAAAAGTGGACAAGATCAAACAAAACAAAAGTAGACAAAATCAGACTAAACAAAACTAGACAAATGTAGACAAAATCAGATGAAACTAAACTAGACAAAACTAAAGAAAACTAGACAAATGTAGGCAAAATCTAACGAAACAAAATTAGACAAAACTAAACAAAACTAAACAACAGTAGACAAAATTAGACAAAACAAAACTAGACACAACTATAAAAAAGTAGACAAAGTCAGACAAAACAAAACTTGACAAAAGTAGACAAAATCAGACAAAACAAATGTAGATGTAATCACACAAAACAAAAGTAGACAAAATCAGACAAAACAAAACTAGTGAATAATTTGACAAAACCAGACAAAACAAAAATAGACAAAATCAGACAAAACTAAACTAGATGATAATGCACAAAATCAGACAAAAGTATACAAAATCACACAAAACAAAACTAGACAAAAGTAGACAAAATCAGACAAAACAAAACTAGACAAATGTAGACAAAATCAGATGAAACAAAACTAGACAAAACAAAAAAACTAAACAAAAGTAGACAAAATTAGACAAAACAAAATTAGACAAAACTAAACAAAAGTAGACAAAATTAGACAAAACAAAACTAGACACAACTATACAAAAGTAGACAAAATCAAACAAAAGAAAACTAGACAAAAGTAGACAAAATCAGACAAAACTAAATGAGACAAAACTAGACAAAATAAAACAAAAGTAGACAAAATCAGACAAAACTAAACTAGATGAAAATACACAAAATAAGACAAAAGTAGACAAAATCACACATAACAAAACTAGACAAAAGTAGACAAAATCAGACCAAACAAAACTAGAAAAAAATACACAAAATCAGACAAAACATATGTAGACAAAACAGACAAAACAAAACTAGATAAAATCAAACAAAACTAAACAAAAGTAGACAAAATCAGACAAAACAAAAGTAGACAAAATCAGACAAAACTAAACTAGACAAAACTAAATAAAACTAGACAAATGTAGACAAAATCAGACAAAACAAAATTAGACAAAACTAAACAAAAGTAGACAAAACAAAACTAGACAAAACTAAAAAAACCTAGACAAAACTATACTAAAGTAGACAAAATCAAACAAAACAAAATTAGACAAAACTAAACTAAAGTAGACAAAATCAGACAAAACAAAACTATACAAAACTAGACAAAACAAAACAAAAGTAGTCAAAATCAAACAAAACAAAAATACACAAAATCTGACAAAACAAAACTAGACAAAAGTAGACAAAATCAGACAAAACAAAAGTAGACAAAATCAGACAAAACAAAACTATACAAAACTAGACAAAAGTAGACTAAATCCGACAAAACCAAACTAGACAAAACCATACAAAACTAGAATAACTAAACAAAAGTAGACCAAATCAAACAAAAAAATTAGACAAAATCAGACAAAACAATAGACAAAATCAAACAGAACAAAAGTAGATAAAAATACTCAAAATCAGACAAAAGTTGACTAAATCTGACAAAACAAAACTATACAAAACTAGACAAAACAAAACAAAAGTAGACAAAATCAGACAAAACAAAACTAGACAAAAGTAGACAAAATCAGACAAAACAAATGTAGATGAAATCACACAAAACAAAAGTAGACAAAATCAGACAAAACAAAACTAGTGAATAATTTGACAAAACCAGACAAAACAAAAATAGACAAAATCAGACAAAACCAAACTAGACAAAACTAAACAAAAGTAGTCAAAAGTAGACAAGATCAAACAAAACAAAAGTAGACAATATCAGACAAAACAAAAGTAGACAAAACTAAACAAAACTAGACAAATGTCACAAAATCAGATGAAACAAAACTAGACAAAACTAAAGAAAACTAGACAAATGTAGGCAAAATCAAACAAAACTAAATTAGACAAAACTAAACAAAAGTGGGCAAAATTAGACAAAACTATACAAAAGTAGACAAAATCAGACAAAACAAAACTAGACAAAACTAAACAAAAGTAGACAAAATCAGACAAAACAAAACTAGTTGAAAATACACGAAATCAGACAAAAGTAGACAAAATTAGACAAAACAAAAGTAGACAAAATGAGACAAAACTAAACTAGAAATGTAGACAAAATCAGTCAAACAAAATTAGGCAAAACTAAACAAAAGTAGACAAAAAAAAAACTAAACAAACCTAGACAAAACTATACTAAAGTAGACAAACCCAAACAAAACAAAACTAAACAAAAGTAGACAAAATTAGACAAAATCAAACAAAACAAAACTAGACAAAACAAAACAAAAGTAGTCAAAATCAAACAAAAGTAGACAAAATCAGCCAAAACAAAACTAGACAAAACAAAACTAAAGTGGTCAAAATCAAACGAAACAAAAATGCACAAAGTCAGACAAAGTAGACAAAATCAGACAAAACAAAACTAAACAAAACTAGACAAATGTAGACGAAATCAGATGAAACAAAACTAAAGAAAACTAGACAAATGTAGGCAAAATCTAACGAAACAAAATTAGACAAAACTAAACAACAGTAGACAAAATTAGACAAAACAAAACTAGACACAACTATACAAAAGTAGACAAAATCAAACAAAAAACTAGACAAAACTAAACAAAAGTAGACAAAATTAGACAAAATCAGACAAAACAAAACTAGACAAAACAAAATAAAAGTAGAAAAAATCAAACAAAACAAAAGTAGACAAAATCAGACAAAACAAAACTAGATGATAATGCACAAAATCAGACAAAAGTATACAAAATCACACAAAACAAAACTAGACAAAGTAGAAAAAATCAGACAAAACAAAACTAGACAAATGTAGACAAAATCAGATGAAATTAGACAAAACAAAATTAGACAAAACTAAACTAAACTAAACAAAAGTAGACAAAATTAGACACAACTATACAAAAGTAGACAAAATCAAACAAAAGAAAACTAGACAAAAGTAGACAAAATCAGACAAAACAAAATCAGACAAAACAAAACTAGAAAAAAATACACAAAATCAGACAAAACATAAGTAGACAAAACAGACAAAACAAAACTAGATAAAATCAAACAAAACTAAACAAAAGTAGACAAAATCAGACAAAACAAAAGTAGACAAAATCAGACAAAACTAAACTAGACAAAACTAAATAAAACTAGACAAATGTAGACAAAATCAGACAAAACAAAATTAGACAAAACTAAACAAAAGTAGACAAAACAAAACTAGACAAAACAAAAAAACCTAGACAAAACTATACTAAAGTAGACAAAATCAAACAAAACAAAATTAGACAAAACTATACAAAACTAAACTAGACAAAATCAGACAAAACAAAACTATACAAAACTAGACAAAACAAAACAAAAGTAGTCAAAATCAAACAAAACAAAAATACACAAATACAGACAAAACAAAACTAGACAAAAGTAGACAAAATCAGACAAAACAAAAGTAGACAAAATCAGACAAAACTAAATTAGACAAAACTAAACAAAAGTAGACGAGATCAAACAAAACAAAAGTAGACAAAATCAGACAAAACTAAATTAGACAAAATCAGACAAAACTAAACAAACTAAACAAACCTAGACAAAAGTTGATAAAATCAGACAAAACACAACTAGACAAAAATAGACAAAACAAAACTAGACAAAAGTGAACAAAATCAGACAAAACAAAAGTAGACAAAATCAGACAAAACAAAACTAAACAAAACTAGACAAATGTCGACAAAATCAGATGAAACAAAACTAGACAAAATCAGACAAAACAAAACAAAAAAAAAGTGAACAAAATCAGACAAAACAAAAGTAGACAAAATCAGACAAAACAAAACTATACAAAACTAAACAAAACTAGACAAAAGTAGACTAAATCCGACAAAACCAAGCTAGACAAAACTATACAAAACTAGAATAACTAAACAAAAGTAGACCAAATCAAACAAAAAAACTAGACAAAATCAGACAAAACAAAAGTAGACAAAATCAAACAGAACAAAAGTAGATGAAAATACTCAAAATCAGACAAAAGTTGACTAAATCTGACAAAACAAAACTATACAAAACTAGACAAAACAAAACAAAAGTAGACAAAATCAGACAAAACAAAACTAGACAAAAGTAGACAAAATCAGACAAAACAAATGTAGATGAAATCACACAAAACAAAAGTAGACAAAATCAGACAAAACAAAACTAGTGAATAATTTGACAAAACCAGACAAAACAAAAATAGACAAAATCAGACAAAACTAAACTAGACAAAACTAAACAAAAGTAGTCAAAAGTAGACAAGATCAAACAAAACAAAAGTAGACAATATCAGACAAAACAAAAGTAGACAAAATAAGACAAAACTAAACAAAACTAGACAAATGTCGACAAAATCAGATGAAACAAAACTAGACAAAACTAAAGAAAACTAGACAAATGTAGGCAAAATTAGACAAAACAAAATTAGACAAAACAAAACAAAAGTAGACAAAACAAAACTAGACAAAACTAAACAAACCTAGACAAAACTATACTAAAGTAGAAAAAATCAAACAAAACAAAATTAGACGAAACTATACTAAAACTAGACTAAACTACAAGAGAAAACTGGACAAAAGAAAAAGGGGCCTTCCCTTAGATCATTCAGCAGTAAGTAAACATTTAGCCACAGCTAACAGAATACCGTCCTAGTACCGTATTTAACAGAGTATCTCACCAGATTACTTTGAAACAGGGTTGTAGACATGAAACAAACAATCAGCCACCGCTAATGCAAGTTACCGTCCTAGTACCGTATTTAACAGAGTATCTCACCAGATGACTTTGGAAAAAGGTTTCAGACAGAAAGATATCACTGCCACACAGAGAACTTAGAGCGATCTTGTAGCAAAGTTCGATATTAGGGGAAGAAGAAGACAGGGTCGGCGATTCAGGTAAGCAGTATAGTTTTATTTTTAAATGAGTGCACAACACCCGTAGTGTGCGTGTGTGTGTGCTCTCTCCCTCTTCTCCCGGCTGCTCCTTCTGTTCTCCTTAAGAAGGTTGTCTCTCCGGCCCAATCACTAGAATAAACAGGTGTTATTTATTATTTCTGATTGGCCTGCTGATTAGCCGCCGGGCTCCAAGCCTGCTCTCCCCCCTCATTGGGTGTTCGATCATGCTTACCTCTCCACAGATCTGCTCACACACACAACAGCGAGGGGAAACAGGAAGAGAACTCGATGAAGAGCGAAAACAGCATGCTTTTATAACTGGCGCCGCCCCTCTCACAGCTGCACCTGATCTCCGCTCATGTGGAGAGATAGAGAAAAAGAGACAGATAGAGGATACAACACACAGGAACAATACACACTAGCATTGTCAAAATAATGTTACTCAATATGTAACACTCCTCCCCACCCATGGTAAAAAAAAAAATCTTTTTTTTTTTTTTTTTAACACTACTACACACTTTACCCAAAGCTTTCAGCACCCGGAGCTCTGGACAGCGCGTCCACGATCACATTCTCAGTCCCGCGCTTGTACACAATTTCAATATTGAATTCCTGCAGTGAAAGTGCCCAACGCATCAACCGTTGATTTGAATTAAACATGCGATTTAAAAACACCAAAGGGTTGTGGTCGGTGTAAACTTTGATCGGGAAACTTGAGCCACCCAGATATACTTCGAAGTGTTTTAAAGCCAGCAACAAAGCAAGGGCTTATTTTTCAATTGTGCTATAGTTGCACTGGTTTCGATTAAACTTCTTTGAGAAGGTTTTTAAAGGCCAGTTTCAGCACTTTGTAAAAGGACAGCTCCTGTTCCCACAGCGCTTGCGTCTACCTCCAGCTGAAAGGGGCGCTCAAAGTCCGGAGCAGTGAGAACAGGTGCGTTACTCAGCAGATCTTTTACACCATTAAAAGAAAGTTCACACTCCGGTGACCAGCGGAATACGTTGGAGGGCCGAAGAAGATCAATCAGGGAAGCAACCAGGCTGGCAAAGTTGCGGCAAAACCCTCTATAGTAGCCAGCTATGCCGAGAAAACGGCGCAGCTCTCGTTTGTTAGAAGGCTTAGGGAAATCCATTATTGCATCCACTTTGGCACTGACAGGGAACACTTGACCCTGTCCCACACGTTTACCCAGGTAGGTAATATAAGCTTTAGCAAATTCGCATTTAGCGAGATTTACGGCCAACGATGCAGCTTTCAATCTTGAAAACACCTCACGTAAGGTTTCAACATGCTTCTCCCACGTAGAAGAGTACACCACGATATCATCCAGATATGCGTCACAGTTTTTAATGTCTCGTAAGACAAGGTTCATAAGTCTTTGGAATGTGGAAGGGGCGTTCCTCATCCCGAACGCCATCACAGAATATTGACCAAAGAAGTCTGGGGTGACAAAGGCAGAAATTTCAGCAGCGCGTGGAGTAAGAGATATTTGGCAGTAACATTTAAGCAAGTCAAGCTTTGTGACAAACTTAGCAGGTCCAACTTTGTCGATACAGTCATCCATTCTCGGCAGAGGAAAACAGTCAGGTTTGGTAACTGCATTTACTTTTCTAAAATCAGTGCAAAAACAGAAAGACGCATCAGATTTCGGAACTAAAAGGCAGGGGGAGCTTCATGCACTCTGCGATGGCTCCGCTAAACCATGAGTGAGCATATATTCCACTTCTGTTTTCATAATCTTGCGCTTAAAAGGATTGACTCTATATGGATGTTGTTTGATCGGAGATGCGCTGCCTACGTCAATATCGTGATGCAAAACGTTCGTGCGGGATGGAACATCGGTAAAGATCTCTGGAAAACTCTGTATTAGGCACATCACACTGTCTCTTTGACCATCACATAGGTAAGACAGACGGGCATTCAAGTCCTTTAAAATGACAGAGTTTTGTAAACTCCCCAATACACATTGCGTCACAAGTTTCCACTTTCATATCACTGTCCTTTGATACCGCTGTCACTGCCACTGCCACTGCAGATTTACACATCGTTTCACTGGGGTTTCTTGAGTGATAGAGTTTCAGCATGTTGATATGACACATTTTAAGTTTCTTGCGTCGATCTGGGGTTTTTATCTCGTAGTTGGTGTCATTGATTTTTCTTTTCACAACATAAGAGCCCTCAAATTTAGTCTGGAGAGCAGAGCCTGGCACCGGCAGTAAGGCGAGCACTAAATCACCTGGCTCAAATGAGAGAGCAACACTCTGTTTATCATAACGCTCCTTCATATTCGCTTGAGAATTCGTTAAATGAATTTTGGCAAGATCACATGAGCGTGACAAACGTTTGCGTAACGAGTCCACATACTCAGTTACTGGTATAGAAGAAGATTCACTCGCTAGTAACTGCTCCTTCATAAGCTTTAAGGGGCCGCGGATTACGTGGCCATAAACAAGCTCTGCCGGACTGTATCCGAGCGAGTCCTGCACGGTTTCCCTCACAGCAAACATTAAAAATGGGAGGCTCTCTGCCCAGTCTTTGTCTGCATCGACACAGTGAGTACGCAGCATTGTTTTAAGTGTTTGGTGGAAGCGCTCTAACGCTCCCTGTGACTGTGGATGATATGCGCTGGAGACTTGATGTGACACTGAAATTGCCTCGAGCGCTCGCTTAAACTGAGTAGACATAAAATTCGTTCCACGATCGGTTTGGATTACGCGAGGCAGACCAAAGAGCGAACAGAATTTAATCAGCTCCTTTACAATTGATTGAGTTTTAATGTTGCGTAAAGGTACGGCTTCAGGAAATCTACTGGCCGCGCACATCAGTGTTAAAATGTACTGAAAACCCTGCTTAGATTTTGGAAGGGGACCAACACAATCCAAAATTAATCGCTCAAAGGGCTCACCCATCACCGGTATAGGGTGCAAGGGAGCCGGCCGCAAGACTTGATTAGGCTTCCCGGCGACCTGACACGCATGACATGATCGACAATAATTACAAACACTCGATCTCAGACTAGGCCAAAAGAAATACTTTGTGATGCGACTAAAAGTTTTATTAACACCAAAGTGTCCTGCCATGACGTGGTCATGGGCTAATTTCAACACTGCTGAACGATAACAGGCTGGCAACACAATTTGATAGGTGGGCGGTGTGTCTGGCTCAACCACAGACGCTGATGTCCACTTACGCATCAGAATTTCACCATTCCAAAAGTACCCAATTCTAACGCCATCTAGTTCGGATTCAGTTTTGACAGCAGAGTCAACACAATAAGATAACGACGGGTCGGATTTTTGCGCTTCACTCAATTGTTTACGACCAATATTAACAATTTGATTATCCAATACGTTTTCATTTCTACTCACCACATTGTCATCCACTGACAGAACGAGCTCGGTAGGATCCGAGTGTAGCAGAAACGAATCAGACAAGTCAACAGTATTTTCAAATTTACGTGACTGCGAGCGTGTAATCGCACAGGCTGGGAAAAATTTAGATGTGTCAGTTACCTCAGCAACATTATTATCAGGACAATCGGACACAATTGGACAAAGGAAAACACTACCTCCGGCCAAATCATTCCCCAGAATAAAATCTACCCCCTCAACGGGAAATTGTGCGCACACACCCACTTTGACTACTCCAGTGACCAGTGCAGATTTTAAAAACACAGAATGAACCGGAATTCTCACACAACCCAGTTCAATTCCGCGAATTAAAACATCTGAACCAGTATAGGTCCTTTCCGATAAATTTAAGATGTTCTCCCGAATGAAAGAGTGGGCTGCACCAGTGTCCCGCAGGATGGACACGGCTTTCACGGTCTCCCCTGGAGACGTGGAAACCGAACCTTCGAGCAGAAAAGGTTTAAAAATATCAGTGTGCAGCCCAGTGTTCTCAATCTCCATCATCCGAGGTTCAATTACTGCATGTACGACACTTTTAGATTTACCGGACGCATTCTTTAATTTCCATGCCTTGCAATCCGCAATAAAATGATTAGGATCAAGACAATAAAAGCAAAGTCGTTTTTCTGTGCGACCAGACACTCCACTCGTGGATGCTCTAGTGCGCGCGGCCTCCGGCTTCATGGGACGCGTATCTGTGAGCTCTCTCTCACGATCAACTTTAAAACTTTGGTGCGGGCGGGCTGCAGGAATGACAGCGCGGTGAGTGAGTACGTACTCATCGGCCAGTGTAGCGGCTTTAGACAGCGTAGTGACTTTTTGTTCGTTTAAATATAAAACCATATTCCCAGGCAGACCATTTTTGAAGTCCTCCAACAAAATCAATTCCTGGAGATCTGCAAAAGTGGTAACCTCAGATGCAGTACACCATTTCTCTAGCATGGTCTTTTTATCGCGAGCAAACTCCAAAAAGGTTTGTTGAGCTTTTTTAGTATAGCCCCTGAACTTCTGCCTATATGCCTCTGGCACCAATTCGTACGCCTTCAGTACAGCAGCTTTAACAACGTCATATTTTAGCGAACGCGGAGCACACCTCCTGCGCTTTGCCCACAAAAGTGCTCTGCAGCATAATCGCCCACATTTCTTTTGGCCAGCCCAATTTGCCTGCCACCCGCTCGAAAGCAGTAAAATAAGCGTCCACTTCCGACTCTCTAAATTGAGGAACGAGTTTCATACAGCGACTGGGATCAAACTGACTACCCTCAACAGTTCGCACTTCTCTAGCTTCACCCTTCTCTAACAGGTGAGTCTAACTCTCTAACTTGTCGTTTAATTTTTTACTCGAGTTCCTTTAATTTCAGTGCCACATTCGCGTCATAATCTGCTGCAGGAGAAACAGCGGCTTCGAGCTCCTCTGAATAAACACCTTGTGAGGTCAGTTCAGAGAGTAGTTCAGCTTTAATTTCAGCTTTCGCTGCAGCAGAAGAAACGGATATTTTATAGAGCTCTGCCACTTGCAGCAAATCTTTTTTTCGGAAGCGATCTAAGCGCTCTAACGACGGAGAATCAATAAAAGCTTTCACTTCGTCTTCCATATTTCCTCCCCCTCACCCAAATTACTACAACAAATCACGAGGAAAGAGAGAAAAAAAAAATTTACTCACCAATTTAGACGCGCAGACAAACAAAAGGCAGATGGGCTTTCACACAATAACTTATGGACGAGCCCCCAATTATGTTACGTAGCGGATGCACCTCGCTACGCACATAAGGTTAAGGATGACCGCTATTAAAAGAGGTCACCCGGAGTCCCAGTTCCTGTTCCCCAAGCACTCACACACAGGCCAAGTTGCGAAAAAGGGGTAACAAATTTATTAAACAAAAATTCCAGTATAGGAAGCAGGGAACAAAAAGGCCAAAACAATAAACAAAACAAGGTACGCTACCTATTATTAAATTTCTTACCTAAAACCGAAAATAAAGATCCGTAAATGAAAAACAATTCTGACCTCCATAACTATCCATTAAACAAGAGAAAACTGGACAAAAGAAAAAGGGGCCTTCCCTTAGATCATTCAGCAGTAAGTAAACATTTAGCCACAGCTAACAGAATACCGTCCTAGTACCGTATTTAACAGAGTATCTCACCAGATTACTTTGAAACAGGGTTGTAGACATGAAACAAACGATCAGCCACCGCTAATGCAAGTTACCGTCCTAGTACCGTATTTAACAGAGTATCTCACCAGATGACTTTGGAAAAAGGTTTCAGACAGAAAGATATCACTGCCACACAGAGAACTTAGAGCGATCTGCTCACACACACAACAGCGAGGGGAAACAGGAAGAGAACTCGATGAAGAGCGCAAACAGCACGCTTTTATAACTGGCTCTAAAACTAAACAAAAGTAGACAAAACAAAACTAAACTAAACAAACCTAGACAAAACTATACTAAAGTAGACAAAATCAAACAAAACAAAACTAGACAAAACTATACAAAACTAAACAAAAGTAGACAAAATTAGACTAAATCAAACAAAACAAAACTAGACAAAAGTGGACAAAATCAGAAAAATCAAAACTAGACAAAACTTGACAAAACAAAACAAAAGTAGTCAAAATCAAACAAAAGTAGACAAAATCAGACAGAACAAAACCAGACAAAACTATACAAAACTAGACAAAACAAAACTAAAGTAGTCAAAATCAAAAAAAAAATACACAAAGTCAGACAAAAGTAGACAAAATCAGACAAAACAAAACTAGACAAAAGTAGACAAAATCAGACAAAACAAAACTAGAAAAAATTTGACAAAATCAGACAAAACAAAAGTAGACAAAATCAGACAAAACTAAACTAGACAAAACTAAACAAAATCAGACAAAACAAAACTATACAAAACTAGACTAAACAAAAGTACACAAAAGTAAACAAAATCAAACAAAACAAAAGTAGACAAAATTAGACAAAAGAAAATTAGATGAAAGTACTCAAAATCAGACAAAACAAAACTATACAAAACTATACAAAACTAGACAAAACAATACTAGACAAAAGTAGACAAAATCAGACAAAACAAAACTAGACAAAATCAGACAAAACAAAACTAAACAAAACTAGACAAATGTAGACAAAATCAGACAAAACAAAACTAGACAAAACAAAAGTAGACAAAATCAAACATAACAAAAGTAGACAAAATCAGACAAAACAAAACTAGATGAAAATACACAAAATCAGACAAAAGTAGACAAAATCACACAAAACAAAACTAGACAAAAGTAGACAAAATCAGACAAAACAAAACTAGAAAAAAAAACACAAAATCAGACAAAACAAAAATAGACAAAAACAGACAAACCAAACTAGACAAAACTAGACAAAACAAGACAAAAGCAGACAAAATCAAACTAAACAAAACTAAACAAAAGTAGACAAAATCAGACAAAACAAAACTAGATGAAAATACACAAAATCTGACAAAAGTAGACAAAATCACACAAAACAAACCTAGACAAAAGTAGACAAAATCAGACAAAACTAAACAAAACTAGACAAATTTAGACAAAATCAGATGAAAGAAAACTAGACAAAACTAAAGAAAACTTGACAAATGTAGGCAAAATCAAACAAAACAAAATTAGACAAAACTAAACAAAAGTAGACAAAATTAGACAAAACAAAACTAGACACAACTATACAAAAGTAGACAAAATCAAACAAAACAAAACTAGACAAAACTAAACAAAAGTAGACAAAATTAGACAAAATCAAACAAATCAAAACTAGACAAAAGTAGACAAAATCAGACAAAACAAAACTAGATAAAAATGCACAAAATCAGACAAAAGTAGACAAAATCACACAAAACAAAACTAGACAAAAGTAGACAAAATCAGACAAAACAAAACTAGAAAAAAAAACACAAAAATAGACAAAAACAGACAAAACTAAACTAGACAAGACTAGACAAAACAAGACAAAAGTAGACAAAATCAAACTAAACAAAACTAAACAAAAGTAGACAAAATCAGACAAAACAAAACTAGATGAAAATACACAAAATCTGACAAAAGTAGACAAAATCACACAAAACAAACCTAGACAAAAGTAGACAAAATCAGACAAAACTAAACAAAACTAGACAAATGTAGACAAAATCAGATGAAACAAAACTAGACAAAACTAAAGAAAACTAGACAAATGTAGGCAAAATCAAACAAAACTAAATTAGACAAAACTAAACAAAAGTAGACAAAATTAGACAAAACAAAACTAGACACAACTATACAAAAGTAGACAAAATCAGACAAAACAAAACTTGACAAAAGTAGACAAAATCAGACAAAACAAAACTAGAAAAAATTTGACAAAATCAGACAAAACAAAAGTAGACAAAATCAGACAAAACTAAACTAGACAAAACTAAACAAAATCAGACAAAACAAAACTATACAAAACTATACAAAACTAGACTAAACAAAAGTACACAAAAGTAAACAAAATCAAACAAAACAAAAGTAGACAAAATTAGACAAAAGAAAATTAGATGAAAGTACTCAAAATCAGACAAAACAAAACTATACAAAACTATACAAAACTAGACAAAATAATACTAGACAAAATCAGACAAAACAAAACTAGACAAAATCAGACAAAACAAAACTAAACAAAACTAGACAAATGTAGACAAGATCAGACAAAACAAAACTAGAAAAAAAAAACAAAACAAGACAAAAGCAGACAAAATCAAACTAAACAAAACTAAACAAAAGTAGACAAAATCAGACAAAACAAAACTAGATGAAAATACACAAAATCTGACAAAAGTAGACAAAATCACACAAAACAAACCTAGACAAAAGTAGACAAAATCAGACAAAACTAAACAAAACTAGACAAATGTAGACAAAATCAGATGAAAGAAAACTAGACAAAACTAAAGAAAACTTGACAAATGTAGGCAAAATCAAACAAAACAAAATTAGACAAAACTAAACAAAAGTAGACAAAATTAGACAAAACAAAACTAGACAAAAGTAGACAAAATCAAACAAAACAAAACTAGACAAAACTAAACAAAAGTAGACAAAATTAGACAAAATCAAACAAATCAAAACTAGACAAAATCAGACAAAACAAAACTAGACAAAACTAGACAAAACAAAACAAAAGTAGACAATATCAAACAAAAGTAGACAAAATCAGACAAAACAAAACTAGATAAAATGCACAAAATCAGACAAAAGTAGACAAAATCACACAAAACAAAACTAGACAAAAGTAGACAAAATCAGACAAAACAAAACTAGAAAAAAACACAAAATCAGACAAAACAAAAATAGACAAAAACAGACAAAACTAAACTAGACAAAACTAGACAAAACAAGACAAAAGTAGACAAAATCAAACTAAACAAAACTAAACAAAAGTAGACAAAATCAGACAAAACAAAACTAGATGAAAATACACAAAATCTGACAAAAGTAGACAAAATCACACAAAACAAACCTAGACAAAAGTAGACAAAATCAGACAAAACTAGACAAATGTAGACAAAATCAGATGAAACAAAACTAGACAAAACTAAAGAAAACTAGACAAATGTAGGCAAAATCAAACAAAACTAAATTAGACAAAACTAAACAAAACTAAACAAAAGTAGACAAAATTAGACAAAACAAAACTAGACACAACTATACAAAAGTAGACAAAATCAGACAAAACAAAACTTGACAAAAGTAGACAAAATCAGACAAAACAAAACTAGAAAAAATTTGACAAAATCAGACAAAACAAAAGTAGACAAAATCAGACAAAACTAAACTAGACAAAACTAAACAAAATCAGACAAAACAAAACTATACAAAACTATACAAAACTAGACTAAACAAAAGTACACAAAAGTAAACAAAATCAAACAAAACAAAAGTAGACAAAATTAGACAAAAGAAAATTAGATGAAAGTACTCAAAATCAGACAAAACAAAACTATACAAAACTAGACAAAACAATACTAGACAAAATCAGACAAAACAAAACTAGACAAAATCAGACAAAACAAAACTAAACAAAACTAGACAAATGTAGACAAGATCAGACAAAACAAAACTAGACAAAACTAGACAAAACAAGACAAAAGCAGACAAAATCAAACTAAACAAAACTAAACAAAAGTAGACAAAATCAGACAAAACAAAACTAGATGAAAATACACAAAATCTGACAAAAGTAGACAAAATCACACAAAACAAACCTAGACAAAAGTAGACAAAATCAGACAAAACTAAACAAAACTAGACAAATGTAGACAAAATCAGATGAAAGAAAACTAGACAAAACTAAAGAAAACTTGACAAATGTAGGCAAAATCAAACAAAACAAAATTAGACAAAACTAAACAAAAGTAGACAAAATTAGACAAAACAAAACTAGACACAACTATACAAAAGTAGACAAAATCAAACAAAACAAAACTAGACAAAACTAAACAAAAGTAGACAAAATTAGACAAAATCAAACAAATCAAAACTAGACAAAAGTAGACAAAATCAGACAAAACAAAACTAGACAAAACTAGACAAACAAAACAAAAGTAGACAATATCAAACAAAAGTAGACAAAATCAGACAAAACAAAACTAGATAAAAATGCACAAAATCAGACAAAAGTAGACAAAATCACACAAAACAAAACTAGACAAAAGTAGACAAAATCAGACAAAACAAAACTAGAAAAAAAAAACACAAAATCAGACAAAACAAAAATAGACAAAAACAGACAAAACTAAACTAGACAAAACTAGACAAAACAAGACAAAAGTAGACAAAATCAAACTAAACAAAACTAAACAAAAGTAGACAAAATCAGACAAAACAAAACTAGATGAAAATACACAAAATCTGACAAAAGTAGACAAAATCACACAAAACAAACCTAGACAAAAGTAGACAAAATCAGACAAAACTAAACAAAACTAGACAAATGTAGACAAAATCAGATGAAACAAAACTAGACAAAACTAAAGAAAACTAGACAAATGTAGGCAAAATCAAACAAAACTAAATTAGACAAAACTAAACAAAAGTAGACAAAATTAGACAAAACAAAACTAGACACAACTATACAAAAGTAGACAAAATCAGACAAAACAAAACTTGACAAAAGTAGACAAAATCAGACAAAACAAAACTAGAAAAAATTTGACAAAATCAGACAAACAAAAGTAGACAAAATCAGACAAAACTAAACTAGACAAAACTAAACAAAATCAGACAAAACAAAACTATACAAAACTATACAAAACTAGACTAAACAAAAGTACACAAAAGTAAACAAAATCAAACAAAACAAAAGTAGACAAAATTAGACAAAAGAAAATTAGATGAAAGTACTCAAAATCAGACAAAACAAAACTATACAAAACTATACAAAACTAGACAAAACAATACTAGACAAAATCAGACAAAACAAAACTAGACAAAATCAGACAAAACAAAACTAAACAAAACTAGACAAATGTAGACAAGATCAGACAAAACAAAACTAGACAAAACAAAAGTAGACAAAATCAAACATAACAAAAGTAGACAAAATCAGACAAAACAAAACTAGATGAAAATACACAAAATCAGACAAAAGTAGACAAAATCACACAAAACAAAACTAGACAAAAGTAGACAAAATCAGACAAAACAAAACTAGAAAAAAAACACAAAATCAGACAAAACAAAAATAGACAAAAACAGACAAAACTAAACTAGACAAAACAAGACAAAAGTAGACAAAATCAAACTAAACAAAACTAAACAAAAGTAGACAAAATCAGACAAAACAAAACTAGATGAAAATACACAAAATCTGACAAAAGTAGACAAAATCACACAAAACAAACCGAGACAAAAGTAGACAAAATCAGACAAAACTAAACAAAACTAGACAAATGTAGACAAAATCAGATGAAAGAAAACTAGACAAAACTAAAGAAAACTTGACAAATGTAGGCAAAATCAAACAAAACAAAATTAGACAAAACTAAACAAAAGTAGACAAAATTAGACAAAACAAAACTAGACACAACTATACAAAAGTAGACAAAATCAAACAAAACAAAACTAGACAAAACTAAACAAAAGTAGACAAAATTAGACAAAATCAAACAAATCAAAACTAGACAAAAGTAGACAAAATCAGACAAAACAAAACTAGACAAAACTAGACAAAACAAAACAAAAGTAGACAATATCAAACAAAACAAAAGTAGACAAAATCAGACAAAACAAAAGTAGATAAAAATGCACAAAATCAGACAAAAGTAGACAAAATCACACAAAACAAAACTATAAAAAAAACACAAAATCAGACAAAACAAAAATAGACAAAAACAGACAAAACTAAACTAGACAAAACAAGACAAAAGTAGACAAAATCAAACTAAACAAAACTAAACAAAAGTAGACAAAATCAGACAAAACAAAACTAGATGAAAATACACAAAATCTGACAAAAGTAGACAAAATCACACAAAACAAACCTAGACAAAAGTAGACAAAATCAGACAAAACTAAACAAAACTAGACAAATGTAGACAAAATCAGATGAAACAAAACTAGACAAAACTAAAGAAAACTAGACAAATGTAGGCAAAATCAAACAAAACTAAATTAGACAAAACTAAACAAAACTAAACAAAAGTAGACAAAATTAGACAAAACAAAACTAGACACAACTATACAAAAGTAGACAAAATCAAACAAAACAAAACTAGACAAAACTAAACAAAAGTAGACAAAATTAGACAAAATCAAACAAATCAAAACTAGACAAAAGTAGACAAAATCAGACAAAACAAAACTAGACAAAACAAAACAAAAGTAGACAATATCAAACAAAACAAAAGTAGACAAAATCAGACAAAACAAAACTAGAAAAAAAATACACAAAATCAGACAAAACAAAAGTAGACAAAACGGACAAAACTAAACTAGACAAAACAAGACAAAGTAGACAAAATCAAACAAAACAAAACTAAACAAAAGTAGACAAAATCAGACAAAAGTAAACTAGACAAAACTAAACAAAAATGGACAAAACAAAACTAGAAAAAACTAAACAAACCTAGACAAAACTATACTAAAGTAGACAAAATCAAAGAAAACAAAATTAGACAAAACTATACAAAACTAGACAAAATCAAACAAAACTAGACAAAAGTAGACAAAATCAGACAAAACAAAACTAGACAAAACAAAACAAAAGTAGTCAAAATCAAACAAAAAAATACACAAAATCAGACAAAAGTAGACAAAATCAGACAAAACAATACTAGACAAAACTAGACAAAATCAGACAAAACAAAACTAGAAAAACTTGGACAAAATCAGACAAAACAAAAGTAGACAAAATCAGACAAAACTAAAGTAGACAAAATCAGACAAAACTAAACAAACTAAACAAAACTAGACAAAAGTTGATAAAATCAGACAAAACACAACTAGACAAAAGTAGACAAAACAAAATTAGACAAAAAAGAACAAAATCAGACAAAACAAAACTAGACTAAACTATACAAAAGAAGACAAAATCAGACAAAACAAAACTAGACAAAACTAAACAAAAGTAGACAAAATCAGACAAAACAAAAGTAGACAAAATCAGACAAAACTAAACTAGACAAAACTAAATAAAACTAGACAAATGTAGACAAAATCAGTCAAACAAAATTAGACAAAACTAAACAAAAGTAGACAAAACAAAACTAAACAAACCTAGACAAAACTATAATAAAGTAGACAAAATCAAACAAAACAAAACTAGACAAAACTATACAAAACTAAACAAAAGTAGACAAATTTGGACAAAATCAAACAAAATAAACTAGACAAAAGTAGACAAAATCAGACAAAACAAAATTAGACAAAACTAGACAAAACAAAACAAAAGTAGTCAAAATCAAACAAAAGTAGACAAAATCAGACAAAACAAAACTAGACAAAACAAAACTAAAGTAGTCAAAATCAAACAAAACAAAAATACACAGTCAGACAAAAGTAGACAAAATCAGACAAAACAAAACTAGAAAAAATTAGACAAATTCGGACAAAACAAAAGTAGACAAAATCAGACAAAACTAAACTAGACAAAACTAAACAAAATCAGACAAAACAAAACTAGACAAAACAAAATAATATATATGTGTGTGTGTGTGTGTGTGTGTGTGTGTGTGTGTGTGTGTGTGTGTGTGTGTGTTACTGCAACAGAAAAAGATTTTAAAAAGATAGCACCAGATCTGACGCAATACGCTCTAGTCTAAACTTACGTGATGAATTATTATCGATCTCACAAACAATGTAATATATATTTTAAAAATATTCAAAGCCTAAATTTATTTAAATGTTGAAATATCTAGAACTTTATCATCCTGGAACTTTTGTAAATATTTTATATTCTGACTTCCCCCCCCCAAAAAATTTTTTTACTCGAGAAATCTTAAGGAACAAATAGTAGAGAAAATACACACATGAAAATCAGACTTTGTTTTGTTTAACTGAATATATTTGTTATGTTTTGTTGTTTTGTCTCACTTAGATGCTGATACAAAAAGCAGCTTGGCCGCAGCATCCAAAGTGGAACCTTCTTGCAAGAGACAGGGTGATGGAAAGAGCAGAAGATCGGTGATCGGTTATTTACAAGTGTTACGACTGTAGTTTATTTATTTATTGCGTATTGCATGTATTTTTCTTTGTCCCGCCTCTTTGTTGTCTTTTCTGTTATCCCATAGGCTCCCGTTTTGGCATGATCTCGTGTTCTGATTGGCTGCTGGTCTCGGAGGCCTGTATAATAAGGAGCTTCTGGCAGCAAGCTCATTTGTGCTGCGATCGTTGCTGAGAGTGGAGCTCCTGGTTCCTCTTCGGATGGGGAACTCCAATGCTATGTGGAAACTTCCACTATGGGGATTTTGTCAGAAACCAATCATCTGAAAGAGTATAAAAACGGGCCAATGAGTTGGCTGCGTCAGCGTGCACAGCTGGCATCAATGACAATCAGTCATGCTATAAAGACGCAGCCAGTGCCATGCTCGACATCCTTTCGCTTTCAGAGTCTTTCACGAAGCTTCTGAGAGAGTCTTTGAGGGTATCTCCAACCTGTGTCTACAGAGAGAGATCAAGAAGCAGCTTCTCCCAGTCCAGAGCGCGTATACGCAGTGGCAGATGGTCGAGCTGGGTTTTTCTCCCTTGCCTCGCATCCTTTGGGTCCGGTCCTCCAAGAGCGGTTTGTATATAGGAAAAAAGCTTTCCTAAAAGAGCAATATGGTCTACAGCGCGTCTTTATCAAGACATCACTCCGACCGTGCGTTTCTGGATGCAGTGGTTTCCTATCCCCGGATAATGGGCACGAGCACAGCGTTTCATGTCTGGGGGTCCAGCATGTTAATGCGGTGCTCGCGCACAGTACATGCCATCACTGTGATGTCATGTCTGTTGCGCAGTTAAGATCGCAGTTCGCTCTTGCAAAAGAGCCACCCACCCCAGTTGTCACCCGCACTGCGGTTGGCACTCGGGCAGATCTGAGGGTTTCAGTGGGAGTAAATCCGCCGCCCTCGGGCTGCGGACCTCTCGCTCCTCCACGCGCTCCATCCAAGCTTCAGGTGAAGAGGAGCGCTCCGTCCTTGCATGGTCGCTCTCTCACATGATGACACCGGGGTCAGATGTCCATCGCTGCATCGGAGGATGGGCTGTCATTGTCTGATGAGAATGCGAGCCCGCTCGCTCCCTCCGGGATGATGAGCGTGGCATCGAATCTAGAAGCAGACTTTGTGGCTGTGCTTCCTCAGGCTGCTTCGGCCATGGCTCTGGAGATGGTTTATCCCCCAGCCCCGCGGCTGGACCGATTAGAGGGGTGTGATGTGGAGGATGAAGGCAAGACCTTCTAAGTCTCCCCATCCCCTTCTTCCTGGATGGGCACAGTAGGCTCACGCAGTGCACTGCATGTGCCTTCGCCCTCACCATGCATGCTATGGCCACCTACCAGCGCTACCAAGCGCAGGCGCTGGCCCTGCTGCGCGAGGATGGTTCCGACCCAGGACTGAGCATGAGCTCCGCACCGCAACCGACTATGCTCTTAAAAAAAAAAAAGTTGGCTGTATGTGCCCTGGGAAGGACAATGATCACATCCGTGATCCAGGAACGCCACCTCAGGCTAAACCTGGTGATATGCGTGATGTTGACAAAGTTTGCTTTCTTAACTCACCCATATCCCAGGCTGGCCTGTTCGGCAACACCGTAGGTAAATTTGCCCAGGAATTTACGCCGGTGATAGAGCAGTCGGAGGCGATGGGTGATATCTCTATCAGCAGGATTGTATGATCGCTCCCCCCCCCACCGAGCCATCCACATCCACTGCTTTTCACCGAAGACGCCCGCCTGCAGCTTTGCTCCGCTGCACCGGCCCCAGGGCCAACTGGGGAGGAGGGAATTTGCTCTTTCCCCCTGAGGGGCGGGGCACTTAATTTAACGGCGTTAAAAAATAAATAAATTAAAAAAACGCCATAAAATCCTCAATGAAAGAGCATTTTTCCCCTTCTCCAGATGTGACAGCCCGAACACTGCCAGTCTGGGATACGGTCTCCTTTCTCTCCCACTCCCAGCCCCTCCTCTGGAGTTTGGGTGCGAGACGAGAGCATCTCGTCTCCTGCTCTCCCGTTGGACCCCAGCGCTCCCCGGGTGAGCCCACTCACTCCACGCTGCCCCGCCGCTGGCACGTCAGCGATCATGCGGGTGGGACCACTTGCTGGGGCTCTGCCTGCCTGGTTAGCGCTATGCGATACAGTTCGAGAAACGGCCTCCCAGGTTCACGAGCGTGTATTTCACCAGGGTCAGCCTTGCGTCCGCCCCTGTCTTGCGAGAGGAGATTGCTGTCCTCCTGGCGAAGGATGCAATTGAGCCGGTCCCTCCAGCCGAGATGGAGTGCGGGTTTACAGCCCGTACTTCATCGTGCCCAAAAAAGAGCAGTGGGCTATGGCCAATCCTAGATCTGCGAGTTTTGAACCGCGGCCTTCAGAAGGCCTTCAGAATGCTTAAGCAGATGCGCATCACCCGATGCGTTCGTCCTTGGGATTGGTTTGCAGCAATAGACCTGAAGGACGTGTATTTCCATGTCTCCATATGTCCACACCACAAAACTGTGGTTTGCGTTCGAAGGTCGAGCATGGCAGTACGGGTCCTCCACTTCAGGCTTTCTCTGTCTTCGCGGGTTTTCACCAAGCTCGCGGAGGGTGTCCTCACGCCCCTTCGGCTCGCGGGCATCCGCATGCTCAATTATCTCGATGACTGGCTGATTTAGCCCACTCTCAGGAGCAACTGATTATGCACAGAGACAAAGTGTTCTGGCACCTCCGCCTGTTGGGGTTTCAGGTCAACCGAGAAAAGAGCAAACTCGCCCCCATGCATAGCATCTCCTTTCTTGGGTTGGAGCTGGACTCAATCACCATGAAGGCGCACCTCTCACAAGAACGCGCCGAGCTAATGCTGAACTGTCTGAGAGAGTTTGACAGGAAAAAGGTGGTCCCCCTGAAATCTTTTTCAGAGGCTCTTGGGGCATATGGCATCTGCAGCCGCGGCCACGCCACTCGGATTGCTCCATATGAGACCACTACAGTGTTGGCTTCATGATCGGGTCCCCAGACGTGCATGGCTCACACCAAGTGACTGTCACTGCGCTGTATCGACGCACCCTCACCCCCTAGAGGGACCCCTCCTTCCTACGGGCCGGAGTGCCCCTAGGTCAGGCATCCAGGCATGTTGTCGTTTCGACAGATGCCTCCAGTACGGGTTGGGGGGCCGTGTGTTGCGGGCATGCTGCTGCGGACCTGTGGAAGGGAACCCAGCTGCATTGGCATATCAACTGCCTAGAGCTGTTGGCAGTGTTTCTCGCTCTGCGCCGCTTTTTACAGGTGCTGAGGGGGCAACACGTGCTGGTCAGGACAGACAGCACGGCTGCGGTAGCGAATACCATCCGTATGGGGGGTATACGCTCCCGCTGCATGTCTCAGCTCGCCGTCTGCTCCTCTGGAGTCATACGCGGCTGAAGTCGCTGCTTGCTATTCCCACCTCGGATGGGCTCAACCATGCGGCCAATGGGCTCTCATGGCAGCTCCTTCCCCAGGAGAATGGCGACTCCACCCCATCACTCAGGCTAGTGCACCCTCTACGAGGCATGCCTACACCCTGAAGTGGAGTCTATTCACTGAGTGGTGTGCTTCTTGCCGAGAAGACCCCCGATCTTGCCAGATCAGTGTGGTGCTTTCTTTCCTTCAGGACAGGTTGGAGCGAAGGCTGTCGCCCTCCACACTGAAGGTTTACGTGTCCTTGAAGACAGCTCTGCTGGTCGCAGTGGCATCGATTAAGAGGGTTGGGGACCTGGAGGCATTTTCGGTCAGTGACTCGTGCTTAGAATTCGGGCCGGCCTACTCTCACGTTGTCCTGAGACCCCGGCCCGGCTATGTGCCCAAGGTTCCTACCACGCCGTTCAAGGATCAGGTAGTGAGCCTGCAAGCGCTGCCCGTGGAGAAGGCACACACAGCCCTTTCATTGTGTCCTGTTCGCGCTTTGCGGATATATGTGGACCACACTCAGAGCTTTAGATCCTCTGACCAGCTCTTTGTCTGTTACGGTGGTCGGCAGAAGGGAAGTGCCATATCTAAACAGAGGTTGACCCACTGGATAGTGGATGCCATCTCCCTCACTTACTAGAGCCAGGGTGAGCCGTGTCCCCCGGGGGTGAGAGCGCACTCCACTCGGAGCGTCGCATCCTCCTGGGCGTTAGCACGCGGCGCCTCTCTGACAGACATTTGTAGAGCTGCGGGTTGGGTAACACCCTATACATTTGCAGTGTTTACATTCTGTGAGTGGAGCCGGTTTCCTCAAGGGTATTAGGTAACCCTTGGTGTATGTGGAAACGATTCGGTTGAGGTGTTGAAACACGATTGCTGCGCCATTCTCCTTAACCCGGAGATACGTGCGCTTTTTCAGCTTTGTCAGTTTAGTTCCCCATTTTTTGGCGAACCCTGCAGAGTTCCTCCGAGGCCCCCAGCACCTGACACAGCGGAGGAGTCAGGTGTTGGTCCGTTACATTGTTGGCATGCCTGCTGGTCAGCCCGCGTTCTGGGTATAGGTGCCTGCTATGCGTGATCCCCGCTGGCGATCCCATACGCTCACTCAGCCATGGTATAGTCTCCCCTTCTAAGCGGGCTCGTGGCTTCCCTCCCCACTAACCATCCTTATGCGAGGACTCCCCATCTCTGGGCTAGTCCATAGGTTGTCACCAGGTCTTCCCTCTGGGTAGCAGGTGAGCTCCGCAGCGTCCTCCCTGTCGGGACTGAACGCTTTCCCAACATACTGTCGTATTAAAACCTATTTTACTGGGTTATTGCGACTCCCCGAAAAATATAGTAAGGTAAGTACTAAAAGTAAGGTAAGTATAAAAGTAAGGTAACTAAGGGCCAGGGGACACATTGGAAGACTGTGTCTCGGGGTGTTGTAGGTGTGCTCACTCTACTGCGTGGCACACCCTTCGCCAGGGACGCAGTATGGTTCTTTCGTTGTGGCGTTTTCCATAGATTTCCCCATAGTGGAAGTTTCCACATAGCATTGCAGTTCCCCATCCGAAGGAGAACGTTACGGTTACTTAAATAACCCTTCGTTCCCCGAGGGGGAGAACGGAAATGCTATGTTCATTCGCCACAATGATTGTCCCTTAGCTGTTGAGTGTGAAAGTCTCTTCAGCTAGAAAAGGATGTCGAGCATGGCACTGGCTGCGTCTTTATAGCATGACTGATTGTCATTGATGCCAGCTGTGCGCGCTGACGCCGCCATCTCATTGGCATTTCATTGGCCCGTTTTTATACTCTTTCAGATGATTGGTTTCTGACGAGTTTCCACATAGCATTTCCGTCCCCCCCCTCGGGGAAAGAAGGGTTACTTTAGTAACCGTAACGATTTCCCGTACCCCTCTGGTCGACGACCAACATTCAAACTTGTTACAAATGTTTATATGTTTAACTTATTTTTGAGAGTTTGAGCTTGTAGGGATGGCCTGCCTGTTTATTTGATTACTTTTGACTATGTTTATGTTTAGGGAGAAAGGTAAGCTTTCTGTATTTTTCTTTAAATATTTATAGGTAATTTAGAGCATTTACTTTATAGGTTCTTTTGTTTGTTATTTTGGCCTGTGGCCACCCTGAAGAGATGCTCCATTTAAATTTACTACTTTTTCTATAATAAATCTATTCAATTACTCTCAACTGAGTGTCTGAGTTTGGTTGTCGACCGAAGGGGATCTTTTGTATTAAGGTTTTGTTTGGAAAATCCACCAACCCAACACATTTGTTCTTCCGTTTACTATGCCCATGTTGTTTTCCCCTAGACTTGGGGTGTAACAACAAGGTTACTTTTATACCTGCATTTTTAGAAAATAAAGCAGTCTTGTCCCAAACCTTTGAAAAATAGTCCATGTTGTCTTTATATATTTAGATGGCTTCATTTATTACTGACATTACTTTATGCTTTCAAAATATGTAATTATGCAGTTGAAGTTGTTTTTGTCTTGTGTGTCAGCAACTCCCTGGAGGCATATTACAGTTCACAGGCAGTGAAAAACAGCCCAGTGGCCTAATGGATAAATCACCAGCCTTCGAAGCTGGGGATTGTGGGTTCAAGTCCCGCCTGAGTTGTCCTTGATGCAGTTCCTTTTAAGTTGGCTGTGCAAGACAATCCAATGTGACCTTCAAAAAGCTATGTTCATACCCTTAGATCAAAAAGACATGACAATGGAAAACTCCTCAGAGATGCTGTTTTGTCATTAGGTGTACACACCAGATCGTCTGAATGCTATATGACATAGGGATCCTTAAGTGCTGTTTTCTGAGTTACAAGAACTTCCTGAGCCATACAAAAAATGAAAATGCTAGTATTGGCCTGGTGGCCTAATAGATAAGGCATCAGCCTTCAAAGTTGGAGATTGTGGGTTCAAGTCCTATCTGGATTGTGTTTGTTAGGTTACATTTAAATTGTGTGAAAAAAATCCTGACTGGTCTCCTCAAAGCTTAGTTACAATAGTTAGCTTCAAATGCTCAGACTTGCTGCACACATCAATTCAAGAGTTCCCACAGATATGCTTGGTGTATAAAGCAGGTTTGGCATGCTGTCCCAGGAGAGAACCCTGAGCTCGGAGATATTTGAGCCCAGGGCTCTCGCCCGGTCGATAAGCATATCAAGAGATCTGAGATCAGGTAGGTCTCGATAGCTCCCCCTTTAGAAAAGGGAGGAAAAGGAGGAGATGGGGTGGAATGGGGATTCTTCCAAACGAAGACAGAACAGTAGGGAGAAAATGATCCATTTATAGTAAACAAGGATCACTCTGATTGGATTATTACTAATTACAGATGAGTGGCCAGACGTGCTCATTCATATCACGTGGTCCTCTCGAAATTAGTTTAAAACTTCACTTAAGATTCATCCAATCTTGCTTGCATCTCACTGTCACGTTACAAACCTAAAAGGTTCCTGCTAAGCTCTGGTAATGGAGATCTTGACTTCAAGCACCCTGTGGCTTTCAACTAATGGTCTCATGTTAGGTGGATGATGATGAAATGTAAAGAAGGAAATAGCTGCAGAAAGGTTGTGATTTCAAGTTAATGAGAATGGCCTTGTCTGGAATTTGAAACTCAAGACCAGTCACAACATACGTGAGAACCATACCCCAGGAGCAATGAGACGCGAATGTGGATGATTGTACAAAGAAAATGTTTGTCCATTAGTTGCACACATCTCATTTGACGGAATGCAAACTGGCATCGAGATCCTAAAGTGCAGTTTTCCATGTGTTGGCATCTTGTTGAAGGCATACAAGAGATACATGACAAAAGATTGGAGAAGTGGCCCAGTGGCCTAATGGATAAGGCATCAGCCTCCGGAGCTGGGGATTGTGGGTTCAAGTCCCACCTGGGTCGTCTTTGAAATCTTACTTCAAGTCGGGAGCAATGTTTGGTGGATGAAACACGGTAGCTGTGAAAACCTTCTTGAGATGTGTTTGCATGTTATTAACTTCCTGCATGCTCATGCATTTTACCTGTTGTGACTAAAAGGGTAACGAGATACTTAACGCGAAAGGTCATATTGAATCCTGCATGGTGCCTACAGAGAAGAGACTGCGTAGAAACACAAAAATGGTGCTTACATATAAAGCTGGTGGGTTGTTTAAGATCCAAAAACAAATCTAACAACCGAATCATTGCCGCTCCTTTTTTTGTCTGTGTAATTGTACATGTTAGACTGATTTAGATCAGAAGTCCACTAAATGTTCATTAACTAAAGTTACTACAACTAACACAGTAACACCATATAGAGCACAGCATCACCGATTTTTCTGCGATAGGTGTAGGGCTCGTCCAGAATTTGAACAGAGGACCTCTCAAACCCTTATCCAGAATCATACCCCTAGACCAACAAGCCCTGTAGAAGCACTATGCAGTGCCACAAAAAATTCAGTGAAACTGATCCAATCTACTTTTTGTTCATGTTGTTTTTGTTACATGTGTCAGCAACTATCTGGAGGCATAGTACAGTTAACAGGCAGTAAACAACAGCCCAGTGACCTAATGGATAAGGCACCAGCCTTCGAAGTTGGGGATTGTGGGTTCAAGTCCCGCCTGGGTTGTCTGATGCAGTTACTTTTAAGTTGGCTGTGCAAGACAATCCAGTATGACCTTCAAAAAGCTAGGTTCATACCCTTAGATCAAAAAGACATGACAATGGAAAACTCCTCAGAGAAGCTGTTTTGTCATTAGGTGTACACACCAGATCGTCTGAATGCTATATGACATAGGGATCCTTAAGTGCTGTTTTCTGAGTTACAAAAACTTCCTGAGCCATACAACAGATACAGAAAATGCTAGTAATGGCCCAGTGGCCTAATGGATAAGGCATCAGCCTTTGAAGCTGGGGATTGTGGGTTTAAGTCCCATCTGGGTTGTGTTTGTTGGGTTATATTTAAGTTGTGTGGAAAAAATCCTGACTTGTCTCCTTGAAGCTTAGGCGTGATGATCGGAGGACAACAGATAGCTTCGAATTCTCAGACTTGCTATACATATCAATTAAGATGCATCCAATCTTGCTTGAATCTCACTGTCACGTTACAAACCTAAAAGGTTCCGCTAAGCTCTGGCAATGGAGATCTTAACTTTGGGTACCCCGTGGCTAGTGTTCTCATGTTAGGTGGATGATGATGAAATGCAAACAAGGAAATAGCTGCAGAAAGGTTGTGATTTCAAGTTAATGAGAGTGGCCTTGTCTGGAATTTGAAACTCAAGACCAGTCACAACATATGCGAGAACCATACCCCAGGAGCAATGAGACACAAATGTGGATGATTGCACAAAGAAAATGTTTGTCCATTAGTTGCACATATCTTATTTAACGGAATGCAAACTGGCATCGAGATCCTAAAGTGCCGTTTTCCATGTGTTGGAATCTTGTTGAAAGCATACAAGAGAAACATGACAAAAAATTGGCGAAATGGCCCAGAGACGTAATGGACAAGGCATCAGCCTCTGGAGCTGGTATTGTGGGTTCAAGTCCCATCTTGGTCATTTTTAAAGGTCTCACTTCAAGTTGGGAGCAATGTTTGGTGGATGAAACAGTAGCTATGAAAACCTTCTTTAGATGTGTTTGCATGTCAATAGGCTCGTTTGAGGTGCGCCTCGCCTTGACTGCAGTGCAGACGAGAGCAGGCATCTGCAGTAAGAGGAGGGCTTAAAAAATACATCAGAAGTGGGACACTTCCCAAATCTTGCTGTTTTGCCACCTGGAAACGTCACCAGTGGCGGAGATCACGTTCGCGTTTTTTATCGCGGACAACCTCATGAAAAAATACTATTGTGATTTATAGTAAATAGTATAGCGTTTTTGAACATGTTTTTTCAGTATTGGGTTTTGTTTATAGTTGTGATACCAGAGCAACTTTAGAATTTAAACAGGCTATTTTTATAATATGGTTCAAAAACACTATAGTATTCCTATAACTCATTATAGTATTTTTATTGTGGGAGTGGATGCAATTGAAATATCACTTTTTACAAAAAAAGAGGGTCACAATCACAGAAGATGAACAGCTTATTACTTAAAAGGGTGTATTTAAAATATAAATCTGTATATTCAACAAATGTTTAAAGAATGACAAAATAAACAGCTTATACAACAAGAACGCTTTCAAGAAATCTCATTTGGCTACATTATAAATAAGTAGCTATAGCAAGATGCTTTTGAGTGACAAGTCATGACAAATGTTTGTTTGACATCAAGAAATTCTTAAGGGGTTTATTATATTGACATGTTTATTAGGCCTATCTGCTTTTACTGCAGCCAGACTAAAATTAATACCCCAAGACCTTCTCCAAAATAAAAACTATTAGACTGTAGGAAATACTTTTCTTGGTCTAGAAAACATGACTTTAGACTTTACATACATATGTGTATGTGTGTGTGTGTGCTTTGTTTACTATACCTCTTTCACTTCTCATATGAAACCATACAAAGATGAGGCCTAATGACAAAGCAGTCTGATTACCTTTGTATGCATGTATGCATATAAGTATGTATTGGATGGACTTTCATGGAATAACATTGCATAAAAATTACAAAACAAAATTCACACATCATACAAAAGTAAAAATGACAACAAACAGGACTTTAAATTAGGAGAGAAATAAAATACAGCACATGCACATCCTAATGATTTATTAGAAACATTTAGTTTTATTAGGTCACGTTATGTTTTTACAAAGATGTGTTTTGTTTTTGTTTGCGTGTAAATCTAAATAAATAACCATATGTTATGCTCTTTATGACTTTTTTTTATTATCACCGAAAATACAAAAAGGTATTTAACAAAGCCAGGTATAAACCTTAGTAAAAACAAGATAGAGAATAGAGTGTAGTTTGTCAGTCTCATCTAATGAGCATTCAGCTGTGTCGTCAGCCAGTCGTTTCTCATCATGCTTTTGATGAGCAGTCTTTGGAGAGCAACTTCTGCCGACTGCTCAATCCGAGGTACCCGCCTAGCCCTCGTGAAACTTTTTTGGCGCACGTCAGCGTGACATCAGAGCGAGGCGTAGGCAACTTGGACACATTTCTAACCGGCATGCATCTTGCGCTGATCACCGGTAATTGACTCTGCGCAGATTTTGGCTATCTCAAACGAGCCTAAACCTTTCTCCAGTCAAATCACATTGCGGGAGCGGCGCAGCCTTATGACGTCACACATCATGCCAAAATAAAAATCTTTGTTGATAAGCTTTTTTGCCACTTACTGTTGCAGTCATGACTTATTGATCCATTTCTCCCTCGTTTTCCACTTTCTCACATACACAAACACACATATATTCAGCATTTGAAGTTGATCAAAACCTTTACTCCAAACATTTTTAAGACAATTAAAAAAAACTTTTTTAATCCACTAAGACTCAACGATAATCCCAACATTCTAAAAGGTATAACAAATAATCTGATGGGTGTTTTGAGCTGAAACTTTACAGACACATTCTGGAGACACAAAAATTAAATAGGTGCACTTTACGTATAAAGTACCCATTACTACTACATGTTTTAGTTTCACTAGCTGGGTCATTATCACTGTAAAGTGCCTTTGATGTCTCACAAGATTGAATCAGTCCTATATGGACATAATGCACAATAATGAAACTCTAATGTTTTGATATAATTGGTTAAACCTTTACACACATGCAGGTACAATTATAACTGTTTTGAAATATGTTTTTGTCTGTTTTTGCCAAATTCTTTTATTAAATAGATGCGATTTTGCCATGTCCCACACACTGCTCAGACAACTTCAGTGAGTCTAAAAAGTAGGTAAATTAGATCAAATTTATAAAAAGTTTTTTAAATATTATTATTGTTTAACAAGTTATTTAACAAAAAAAGTCATTTGAATAACTTTTATTCTGTTTTAATATTATCATTAATCATTTTGCACGTGTCCTTAAAATTGCTGTACAAAATGCCCCTTTAAGATGTACTCTGATGTACTCATTGGCATCCCCCTGCCCATTTTGCTTTTCTTCAGAGGAGGTTAAAACATCTCCTGTGCACACAGTAAATATCTACACTTATGTTTCCTATTTTTCCTCATGTTGTGTTTGAAAATGAATGTTGTTAAGCTTAACATGTCCACCCTGTCAGAGTGAAATATTAATTAATACAAAAAAATCAGAAATTAAAAATAAAGCTTTTAAACTGTGTACAAAGAGCTTAAATAGGGAAACACTTTAGCAGCTGCAGGAACAACCTGTGTTGAATAAATGCTATATATATATATATCTTTAGCCAAAAATGTCCACCCTGTCATTGTCCACCCTGTCACAAATGCTTTCCTGACAGGGTGGACATAGGTGCATTGTTATGGACACTTTATTTTCTTTAATATTTTATTGTTAATTAGTTCATGTTTTTTATGTCACAACACTTATACACACACATACACTGCAGGAGTAGATGCAATATGAGTCGTGGACAATACAAACCTTTTGGCAATATCTGTCTCAGTCTATATTTAGGATATACTTTTAACATCCATATCATGGAGCTCACTGACTGTCTGAAATAAAACTGCAGCCCTAAGCATTTATACATTTATGTGAACATCGGTAATATTATTTACCTTATTCTGAAAAAAAAAGTATTATTAAGGTGTTTAACTTGAGTTGTCTCCAACATTCCCTTCACTCCTTCAATACAATGTACAATGTAAAGATTTACATTCATTAGCAAATTTAGTTTAATTTGAAGGACAATAATAGTTAATTTTACTATTAATTTGCATATTGATAAAACCTAATTGATAACAGAAGAGGCTGCATGGTGGCTCAGTGGTTTGCAGTATTAGTGAAAACAGAAGGTGAATTCTTAAAAACTTTTACAACCCTTTTATATGAACCCTTTAATATTTCTTGTTGTACCTTTTCAAATGTTCCTCCATATTTATTTCACCAAATAAAGCCTTTGTCCACACTGTCATCTAGTTTTCCAAAGTCATGTTTAACTTTTATGAAAATTAAACAAATTATTTATAACCTCTGCAAAACATCTTGTGTGATTTCTTAATTAACCAATAAGGGCCAGTTAATATTGTTTAAAAGTTTTGACAAAATATTTTAGATCTTGGGATTTATTTAGAAAAGAACATGCAACAATTGCATATTTTATTGGGAAATGAATATTTTGTCCATTATGTCATCATGATAAATAGACTTTTCCCATAATCTTTAAAGTTGTGTTTGTAAAGGGACACATTACCTTTCTGAAAATATACATTTTATAATCACAATGCAATGAAGATATACTACTTTGAATTTGTCCATCACAGGGTGGATACAATTTGAGCTTTGTTTCCTGATTTTCTGCTTGCAGATTATTTGTAAAAAGTGCAGGAGTTTGACCAACATTCATTTCTTACAGCCTAAGGTCTAATTGATTCCACAACTATGTGGTTGTTCTCAAACTTCTTTTTTTTATTTTGATGTCTCAAAGGCTCTTTATAGTGATAATGACCCTATTGCCAAGTGTAACGGTTAGTACTCAGTTTCCTCTGCATTGTGTACAGTACAGATGAGACCTGACACCGAATCATGCCTTGGACAGATCACTTTATTCTGGTAAACAGAGTAAAACCACAGTGATCAGTTTCGGCAGTCTAACATGTCGTCCACGACCACTCTCTTGGCTGGTGCGAATAATAATAACGTAAACATATAACATGAGTTCAGAAACACAGTAAATATTAAATCATGTACCTGGTGTACCTCTCAATTGATTGCTTTGCTCGCGCATGCTCGAGTGACGTCGCTGTCACCGGACGGTAGCTTGGAGTTTAGATTCGCAATTTACATTTTTATCATAAAATACCTACTCATTCATTAAATATTTATCTCTCCTACTTGGGGTAAACAATCCCTTAACACACTCATACAAACAAATCTACTTTTAAACGTTCTGTCTCTCGAGCATCCGCCTGGTGTTTGTAGCTTTAGCCTGCTAGCACCGCTGGTCAGCTAAAGCTACCGACCTCTTTCATTCACTTATTTTCTCACTTACTGGCTTTGCTCTTCACCTTGTACAATGTCGCTTGCGTGTCTGTCCTTGAGTGCAGGAGAAGCATCGATAGAGGCGCTGGAGCTTGAGCTGGAAGCAGTGGAGTCCCAGATTCGCTCCCTTGAGATGAAGCGAGAAGGGCTCAGGGCTAAGCTCTTAACCCGTACTCGCTCGTCTGAGGTAAGTGTTCAGTACAATAACATTTTTCCTTCTTCCTTAACCCCACGTGTTTCTCTGTCCAGGCCCAGCGCACCGAGGGCACGGCTCTCCCAGGCGTCGTTCACGCCAACACCCGGCTACCATGGCCCCTGGGTGCAGCCGCGTTAGGTGCTTAACGGGTCCCGGGGCAGAACGTCTCCTCCTCCGGTATTCGAGATCCCCACGGAGAACCGCTTCGCCCCTCTCCGCGAGACAGGTCGCGATGTGGCCATCATTGGTGACTCAATCGTGCGCCACATCCGCTCCGCTTCCTCCAAAGGTAGCAAAGTACGCACTTTCTGCTTCCCTGGTGCCCGAGTTAAAAATATTTCTGCACAGATACCTACTATCCTGAGCGCTGCCGAGAGCCTCGGTGCCGTCGTCCTCCACGTGGGGACGAACGACACCGGGCTCCGGCAGACGGAGATCCTGAAGAAGGACTTCAGGAGCCTGATCGAGACGGTTTGACGCACCTCGCCCGCCACGCAGATCGTTTCTGGACCGCTTCCTACCTATCGCCGAGGAAATGAAAGGTTTAGTAGACTTTTTGCTCTGAATGAATGGCTATTAACATGGCGTGAAGAACAGAAATTGCTCTTTGCCAATAACTGGAATCTTTTCTGGGAGCGTCCTAGGCTTTTCCGCGCTGACGGGCTGCACCCCAGTCGAGCTGGAGCTGAACTCCTGTCGGACAACATCTCCAGAATACTTCGCTCTATCTGACTAGTAAGTAAAAATTCACAAAATTCACAATTTAGCCATACAGACTCCTATTCGTCCCACATAAATAACAGTAATGCATACCTAGCTAACCCCATAGAGACTGTGTCTGTTCTTCGCATTATTAGATCAAGAAACAAACGTACTGTGTGCTCCAGAAATAATCTATTAAGAATTAAACCAGAAAAACCACTAAAAAGTGAAAATACAAATTTCATAAAGCTTGGTCTCCTAAACATCAGGTCACTAGCACCTAAAGCACTTATCATAAATGAAATAATAACAGATAACAATCTTAATGCACTCTGTCTCACTGAAACCTGGCTGAAACAAAATGACTATATTAGTTTAAATGAAGCAACTCCTCCAGGATTCTTATATAAATATGAGGCTCGTCAAACTGGTCATGGTAGTGGAGTTGCGTCAATCTTTAGTGATATTCTTAATGTTAATCAGAGAAACGGACTTATGTTTAGCTCCTTTGAAGTATTAGCGCTTAATGTTGTCCTTCCAAACACTATGCAAAAACCTATGTTATCTCTCGCTCTAATCACCATATATAGACCCCCAGGACCCTATGTCAATTTTCTAAAAGAGTTTTCTGATTTTATCTCTGACTTACTAGTTAAAACTGATAAAATACTAATTGTAGGAGACTTTAACATCCACATAGATGACGCTAACGACACATTAGGGCTTGCGTTTATGGACTTACTACTTTCACTAGGGATAAAGCAAAATGGTATTGGTCCAACCCATCGACTAAAGCATACACTAGATCTAATTCTGTCTTACGGAATTGAGGTCATTGATGTAGACATTATACCACAAAGTGATTATATTATAGACCACTACCTCTTACTATATAAGCTGTGTTTACCTGAAATTAGCAGATCGGCTCCGATATAATCGCCCTAGTAGAACTATTGTTCCATCCACTAAAGATAAATTTATAAATAACTTACCTGATCTTTCTCTACTTCGAAATGCACCCGCAAACGCAAATGACCTTGATGTAGTAACCAGCAGTATGGATGCCATCTTTACTAGCACTCTAAATACTGTGGCACCCATCAAACTAAAAAAGGCCAGAGAGAATAAAACTACAACATGGTATAATAGTCATACCCGCTCTCTCAAAACAGCAACCCGTGCCCTGGAACGTAAATGGAAAAAAACTAATTTAGAAGTCTTTAGAATTGCGTACAAAGACAGTATGTCCAGCTATAGGAGGGCTTTAAAATCTGCCAGGGCTGAGCACCTCCGCAAACTGATAGAAAATAATCATAACAATCCTAGATTCTTGTTTAACACTGTGAGATAGCCCAGTGGTCAGGCATGAGGACACAGGAAAATTAAAGCCAAAAAATATTTATTTAACTTAAACAAAATAATATTCCAACATAAATACTAGCTGGAAAATAAATTGAGGTCAACCAAACAAAAATATAACAGAAATTCAGAAAGTCTGAACACAACCAAAACTGACCTACCAAATGAAACAACTACAGAGTATTTATACACAAACGGAGGATCCACTTAAACAACATAGGGGAAACAATAAAATATAACAATTACAAATATAATATTTACTAATCAAACTAATTCTAAATAAGGCACTTACAAAATATAAAAACATAATTACTCAAAATAAACAAGTCATTTCAATTAAACAAATAATATTCAAGACATATTCCTAATTAACTTCTCCTCCCGCCCCCCTTATCACTACATTACATTGGTTCTGCCACGCGGGATCACCCGGACATAAATCTTTGACGCACACGCGATTCAGCCCTTTGCCAGTAAACACGGCGGCCGATCCAGCAGAACACAGTCACCAGTCATCCTCCACTGCACCCTCCGGTAACTTTAACTCAACAGAAATAACCATCAGATAACAGAAACAGTACAAATGAAAACTAGAATGTGTGCACTCCAAACCAGTAAACAATGTACCGAAACTGAAAGAAATTGTGACATGTAATATTCAGACTTATTTTATGAATAAAGATATGAAACAAAGCAAAGTTGTCAGTCTCCATTACCGAAAGTGCTTATGGATACGATGTATGTGTGTAGTTCTAAGCAAGGAGCATCAGTATTGTTTGGGTCTGAGCGAATGTGGGTGTATGTTTACGTGTATGCGTGTGAGTCTGAGCGAATGTGAGCGTGTTTGTGTGTGTGCGTGTGCATGTGTGCGTGTTACCCTCAGTCTTGTGTGGCCATATGACAGGCCATCACAAACACCATCGCTAAATTAACAAATAATCGGTCATCTTTGGAACAAAATGTTCCATTGCAAATTAGTAGTGATGACTTCATGAATTTTTTCAGTGATAAAATAGAAGGCTTTAGACAGACAATAGGAGATATTAAACTTTCTGCACCGCCTTATACTTCAGATCCAGTAAACAAGCCACTGAATCTAAATAACCTACAGTGCTTTAAAATCATAAAACAGGAAGAGCTAGACAAAATTATAAATAGCTCTAAACCAGCTACGTGTATATTGGACCCAATTCCAACAAAGTTACTGAAAGAATTGCTACCTGTTATAGGAGAAACTCTTCTTAACGTTATCAACTCTTCTTTATCTTTAGGCCATGTTCCAAATCCTTACAAGTTAGCTGTTATTAAACCTATTATTAAGAAACCACAACTGGACCCCAGCAACTTAGCTAATTATAGGCCTATTTCAAATCTTCCATTTATATCTAAAATACTAGAAAAAGCTGTTTCTGCTCAATTATGCTCCTTTCTGCAGCCCAACAATGTTTTTGAAGTGTTTCAGTCAGGTTTCAGAACTCATCACAGTACAGAAACTGCATTAGTGAAAATAACCAACGATTTACTCTTAGCTGCTGACCAAGGGTGCATCTCGCTGTTTGTTCCACTCGATCTTAGTGCGGCATTTGACACCATTGACCATGGTGTCCTCATTAATCGCTTAAAGTCTACAGGTGTCCAGGGACAGGCTCTACAATGGCTTAAGTCATACTTAGCTGACCGTTACTAGTTTGTGAATATTAATGGACAGCCTTCACAAATCAGCCCAGTAAAATACGGGGTGCCTCAAGGATCAGTTTTAGGCCCTTTGCTGTTTACAATATACATGCTACCCCTGGGAGACATTATTAGAAGACATGGGATCAGCTTTCACTGCTATGCAGATGATACTCAATTATATATTTCAACTAAACCTGACAAGACGTCTAAACTGTCCAAGCTAACTGAGTGTATTAAAGATGTTAAACACTGGATGACCAGCAATTATCTTCTCTTAAACTCAGACAAAACAGAATTATTACTTATTGGGCCTAAATCCTGTACACAGCAGATCTCACAACTCGACCTACAATTAGAGGGATACAAAGTTAGTGTAGCTCTACTATAAAAGATCTGGGTGTCATATTAGACAGCAATTTAACTTTTAAAAATCATATATCCCATGTCACAAAAACATGTTCTTTCATCTGAGAAATATCGCTAAGTTACGAAGTATGCTATCCATCTCAGATGCAGAAAAGCTAGTCCATGCTTTTATGACTTCTAGGCTGGACTACTGTAATGCACTGTTTGCTGGCTGCCCAGCATCCTCTATTAACAAGCTTCAATTAGTACAAAATGCAGCTGCCAGAGTTCTTACCAGGTCTAGAAAATTTGATCACATCACCCCAATTTTATCCTCCTTACACTGGCTGCCTGTTAAGTTTCGTATTGAATTTACAATATTGCTTCTTACATATAAAGCTTTAAATAATCTAGCTCCTGTTTATCTAACCAATCTTCTGTCTCGATACAATCCAACTCGCTCTTTAAGGTCTCAAAACTTAGGGCTTCTGGTAGTACCTAGAATAGCAAAGTCGAGTAAAGGAGGTCGAGCCTTCTCATTTATAGCTCCTAAACTCTGGAATAGCCTTCCTGATAACGTCCGAGGCTCAGACACACTCTCCCAATTCAAAACTAGATTAAAGACCTATCTGTTCAGTAAAGCATACACTCAGTGCACCACTTAGGGGGCTTCCACACAGGATCTGCATCTAGTTTATATACACTATGAACAGCAGCTACGCTAATTATTTTCTTTATTCTCCATTTCCACCTGGGGATACTCTTCCCGAGGCCCTCAGACTATGCAGAGTCACTGGTTCGATCCAAGACCAACGACGAGATGATCCCAAGGTTTCTATATCCTTGACCAGGCCGTATCCTGAGCAGCTACTGTGATGGTCATGGAAGAGTGGAGAACATGAGACTGATTCCTGTGATGCTCCAGAGACAGACGAGTCTTCGCTGAGGCCAGCTTCCAGCCTCCGCCACTGAGACTGCAGCTCTGCACAAGACGTTTGGCCAGCGGAGAAATTAAAATGATCGTGCCCAACTGAGCCTGGTTTCTCTCAAGGTTTTTTTTTCTTCACTTTCGCCATTTAGTGAAGTTTTTTTTTCCCTCTCCGCTGTCGCCACTGGCTTGCATGGTTCGGGATCTATAGAGCTGCGAAATTAAACACTACAAACTAATCTACACTGTTCCAATTTACTATGACCTTTTATGTGAAGCTGCTTTGACACAATCTACATTGTATAAGCGCTATACAAATAAAGGTGAATAAAAAAAACTGGTAAACAGAGTAAAACCACAGTGATGAGTTTCGGCATTCTAACATGTCATCCTGCAATGATGGGTGTATATTAGCAATTATAAAGTTGTATGCACAAAGAAATGATACATTGTGAATAATAAAAACCAAAAAGTATATATATATATATATATATATATATATATATATATATATATATATATATATTACAGGAGAACTCACTCACCACGGCCACTCTCTTGGCTGGCGCGAATAATAATGACCTGTCCGGAACTAGTTTATAACATGCCACCAGCCAATGAACAGAGAGGGGGGTCTTTTAGAATTAAAGGGCCATATACATAAAATAAGAGCAAGTGAAAGCACTTTTATTACCTGTTACACAAGCACAGACACTGTGATCGACTTTACATTTATTAATTTGAAATAAATGGAAATTAATTATTATTTTTTTTAATTAATAGATTTTAATAGCTTGATATGGGGTGATGGGAATGGATTAGTGATTGAAGAATGAATGGAGATCAAAAAATTATATGTTTAAATGATGGGAGAGGTACACGTATTATTGTAGGAACAGGAAAAGAAACAACCATTGACATAACACTTGTTTCTAATTCTCTAGCAGGAATCTGCCTATGGGGTCTGATTAAGGAAACAACAATAGGAAGTGACCATTACCCTATAGCTGTTGAAAAAAGGGTGGGTACAGAAGAATTAAACACAAGAGGAACAGAAAGATGGTGTTTTGAGAAAGCCGACTGGGACACATCCAGCTATATCAGTGAGCAAGAGATGAAAAATATTGAAGTATACTGATGAAGAAGATGACAAGGTGAATACTGTTTGTAATGTTGTTTTGTGTTCAGCAAATTAGGCTAATATGAAGAAGGGGCATAAGGAGAAATGATTGTATCATGGCAGACAAATTAATGTGGTGAAGAAATCCAATCTAGAAATAAAGCATTTAAATGTTGAAATTAATCACAGTTTCAAAATTGAATTTAAATTTTTAGGACAGTTATAAAAAGATTTTTAAAAATACCCCAGTTTGTCCCGGCCTATATATCTTGCCTTGACATGCCCCTGTCTATACAGCGGAACTTTTAAGTTTGTGTTCTCCTTAAAGGTCCTGCAGGTCCTCTGCTCAGCTCCTGCTAACTGTTCCTAAATCCTGCTTGAAAACTAAAGGAGACAAAGCCTTCTCAGTCTATGCTCCAAAACTTTGGAACACATTACCCTAGAAAATTAGAGCTTCATCTACACTGTTTTTTAAAAATCAGTCAAGACCTCCCTCTTCTCTCTGGCCTATATAAATTAGTTTTTTTTTTTCTTCTTTTAAAGGACTCATCGACGATACAGATTTTTCACATTTATTTTTAGCTTTTAAATTTTATTGTAGCATATATTGTCCTGTCTCTCTAATTGTGTATTATTTTGCCATGTTTGTGAAGCATTTTGGTCAACATTCATGTTGTTTTAAGGTGCTATTTAAATAAAGTAGAGCTTGATGAAAGAATAGTGGAGGTAGTTCTGTAATACATGAGGAGGGAAACAGAGTTTAGTCAAGTTTGGGGAATAATAAAAACACTGAGTGGGATAAAGGCATGGGCCAAGTGGGCATGGGTTTGATCTGGGAACACATATAGGGGTCTTGCATGACATATTTATGGGCCGAGTGGGCATGGGTTTAAACTGGGAATGCATATATGGGTCCTGCATGGCATATTTATTGGCCAACTGGGCATGGGTTTAAACTGGGAATGCATATATGGGTCCTGCATAGAATTTTTATGGGCCAAGTCGGCATGGTTTTAAACTGGGAACACAAATATGGGTCCTGCATGACATATTTATGGGCCAAGTGGGCATGGGTTTGAACTGGGAACACATAAATGGGTCTTGAAAGGGATATTTATGTGCAAAGTGGCATTGGGTTTGAACTGGGAATGCATATATGGGTCTTGCATGGCATATTTATGGGCTGAGTGGGAATGGCCAAATGGGTTTGATCTGGGAATCTGGGCTGTTTTTAGGCCCATAAGGCCATGAGCTACAGCCCTGCCTGTCCCAGGCGGCTGGCTGCGAGGCGGGGTCTAAAAGACTATTATGTTTAGTATGTGTTTAACAGTGTAAATAATGTGTTTGAGGGTCATAAATGTATGTTTATATGGATAAAACAACCGCATTAGCGTACTCGTGACAGAAATGCGGCCAGGACGGCTGCGCGCGAATGAAGGCCGCTGACGTCCATCAAATGGAGATGAGGCTGCGCATGATTATAGAAATATAATATACATATAAATATGATATACATATAGATTAACACAACGTTTATTTAGTGGGAGTTTACAGTTTGATACAGTCCTGTGGGTTAGTACAGTTTCATAATATAATGTCAAAACATTTTAGTATTTAAATAAGAAGAGTAATTTAATACTAAATAGTTACTGTGTTGATTGTTTATGCAATAAGAGATTTATAACTACTATTGATCTGTGGTAATGTATATTATTTAGTGGAGAAATACAGTGACTTATAGTGTCTGTTCATTGCCATTGTATATTGGTAAATTGTATATTTTTGTGTTTATTTGAGTATTTCTGTGTTTGAGTAAGTCACACTGCCAGCACTGAAACACTGTTCACAGTATCTTGTCATTGTCTGTGTTTGTTTATATTACAGATTGTGCAGTGTGACAACAATAAAAACAATATTATGGTGCCACCTGAAATCTCTGCCTCTTCTGTGTGTGCAACGAACAGTGATGCTTACACTATCACACATAACTGAACACGCTTCACCCCTCATATTCTGCATGGCGACACAATCACTGTGTCCTCTGGTAAACATGTAAAAACAAGGCAAAGTTTATTTGTATAGCACAAATTATGTTACAAAACAATTCAAATTCATGCTTTACATAAAACATGTGTTTTATGCAGAAAAAGCATTAAAAAGTAAAAGAATAAAAAGCATAATTTCTGTGTGTAAACCGTGTACATTGATGGCTTTTTTTTGTGCGTGTTATACATATATGTATTTGTGGATTTGTGCATGAGTGTACAAACTTTTTGTGCCATGTTTGTTGTTCAATGTCTCATGAGTGTATTTTGCACTGTTTTTGAAGGTATTTTTTTTGTTTTTTTTAAACATATTTTTTAGTTTACCTGTATGTTGTGACATTGTTTTATAAAGATAATTTTTGTTGTTCAATTTAATATATTTCTTGCAGTTCAAAGCATCAATTGTCTTGTATTTATCTTCCTTTTTAATTTTTCTTAGACTGTTTCCTTAAAGCATTTGGCATGGTTGGGCTTAAATAGGCCTTGCATGAATTGCCCAGTTAGGACCAACATAAGATGCTTACAGAGCCCACTTTAAGCCCATATGGGCATTCACGGTTGAATCCTGGTGCAAGCCCACTTTAAACCCCTTTAGGCAGGTGGGGCCCAAATGAATCTGACATAAATTACTTTTCAATTCAATTCACCTTTATTTGTATAGCGCTTATACAATGTAGATTGTGTCAAAGCAGCTTCACATAAAAGGTCACAGTAAATAGGAACAGTGTAGTTCAGTTTGTAGTGTTTAAGTTCAGTTCAGTTTAGCTCAGTTCAGTGTGGTTAATAATCACTACTGAGAGTCCAAATACTGAAGAGCAAATACTGAAGAGCAAATCCAACGATGCGCAGCTCTATAGATCCCGAACCATGCAAGCTAGTGGCGACAGCGGAGAAGGAAAAAAAACTTCACTAAATGGCGAAAGTGAAGAAAAAAAACTTGAGAGAAACCAGGCTCAGTTGGGCTTGACCATTTTAGTTTCTCCGCTGGCCAAACGTCTTGTGCAGAGCTGCAGTCTCAGTGGCGGAGGCTAGAAGCTGGCCTCAGCGAAGACTCGTCTGTCTCTGGAGCGTCACAGGAATCAGTCTCATGTTCTCCACTCCTCCATGACCACCACAGTAGCTGCTCAGGATACGGCCTGGTCCAGGATATGGAAACCTTGGGATCATCTCGAATCAGTGACTCTGCATAGTCTGTGGGCCTTGGGAAGAGTATCCCCAGGTGGAAATGGAGAATAAAGAAAATAATTAGCGTAGCTGCTGTTCATAGTGTATATAAACAAAGTGCAGAAACCTGTGTGGAAGCCCGCTAAGTGGTGCACTGAGTGTATGCTTTACTAAACAGATAGGTCTTTAATCTAGTTTTGAATTGGTAGAGTGTGTCTGAGCCTCGAACGTTATCAGGAAGGCTATTCCAGAGTTTAGGTGCTATAAATGAGAAGGCTCGACCTCCTTTACTCGACTTTGCTATTTTAGGTACTACCAGAAGCCCTAAGTTTTGAGATCTTAAAGAGCGAGTTGGATTGTAGCGAGACAGAAGATTGGTTAGATTATTTAAAGCTTTATATGTAAGAAGCAATATTTTAAATTCAGTACGAAACTTAACAGGCAGCCAGTGTAAGGAGGATAAAATTGGGGTGATGTGATCAAATTTTCTAGACCTGGTAAGAACTCTGGCAGCTGCATTTTGTACTAATTGAAGTATGTTAATAGAGGATGCTTAGCAGCCAGCAAACAGTGCATTACAGTAGTCCAGCCTAGAAGTCATAAAAGCATGGACTAGCTTTTCTGCATCTGAGATGGATAGCATAATTCGTAACTTAGCAATATTTCTCAGATGAAAGAAAGCAGTTTTTGTGACATGGGATATATGATTTTTAAAAGTTTAATTACTGTCTAATATGACACCCAGATCTTTTATAGTAGAGCTAACGCTAACTTTGTATCCCTCTAAGTGTAGGTTGAGTTGTGAGATCTGCTGTGTACAGGATTTAGGCCCAATAAGTAATAATTCTGTTTTGTCTGAGTTTAAGAGAAGATAATTGTTGGTCATCCAGTCTTTAACAAATTACCCAGTTAAGACCCTTCACAGGTCCCCCTAAAAGCTCATCTGGGCAATCACAGCTGGTCCCGAAGTGGATCCCAGGTGCAAGCCCACTTTAAACCCCTTCTGACTGGTAGGGCCCAAATAGGTCTGACACAAATTGCCTGGTTAAGACCCTTACAGATCTTTCTTAAAACCCACCTGGACATCCACAGCTGCCCCCCATGTGTATCCGGGGTGCAAACCCACTTTAAACCTCCTCAGACTGGTGGGCCCCAAATGGGTCTGACATGTATTGCCCGGTTAAGACCCACATAAGACCCTTACAGATCCTACTTAAAATCCATCTGGGCATCCATGGCTGGCCCCCAAGTGGATCCCGAGTGCAAGCCCATTTTAAACCCTTTAAGCAGGTGGGGCCCAAATGGGTCTTTCGTGAATTGCTCGGTTAAGACCCACATAAGACCCTTACAGACCCCAATTAAAACCCATCTGGGCATCCACGGGTGGTCCCCATGTGGATCCTGGGTGCAAACCCACTTTAAACCCCTTTGTGCAGGTGGGGCCCAAATGGGTTTGGCATGAATTGCCCTGTTAGGACCCATGCTTTACCTTTACAGGTCCCACTTTTAGTACGCCTGGGCTTCCACGGCTGGGCCCAATGTGGATCCCGGGTGCAAGCCTATAATGGGGCCCACATTTGCTGCCCATGAAGCCCTCATCTGGGCCCCACATGTCATTGCTGGCTGGGATATAACTGCCTGAATATAGATTATACTGGTTTTTAACCAGTTTTGATAAAGACGGCTGAGAGTACACTCAGCCTTGGGTAATAAACAGATTTTACTTTAAGTGTTCTATTTGATTGTGGATTAGTTCCACAGGTCTAGAGTCAGCTCTAAACAGTCTAGTGGATATCTGACGTTTATATGCTTAAGATATTGTTCAGAGTTGTACGCACACACCCACGTGGAAATTTTCCTAGTCTATCTGTGTTATAACCAATCAGGTTAAAATACCTATATGTATGACGCAGTTAATGACGTTATGTGAAAGTATAATTGATGTTGATTTGTGATTACAAGCAGAGCGGCCTAGGAACTCATTGCGAGTGTTGAAGCTGGCTTCTGCTGATGAAACTGCAAACTATCTTCAGTAAACTTTATTTATTTAAATCTCTGACTCCGGCTCTTCTTCATCTAACAGACTGGTCATTCTTTAGGTTAAAACTGTAAATTACCCCTACATGATCTAAGATGATTTAGCAGATCCTGGATATTTTAATCTTGATAACTGATCTCTGGCTAATTTGGTTCTTCAGATAAGTTTGCGAATCAGATTAAAATGTATGAATGGACTGATCTGAGATCGCGGGCTTGTGTTGTGAAGAACAGATCTATCGATCTGCGAAAGCATGATCAGCAATGCAACGATTGGCTGACGGCACAGCAGCGTAATGACATTATCTGATTAATATTCAATTATCCATGTGAGCAAAATTACATAAAATTAGCAATAAACAGTTTGTTAAATATGATACTTTCCACATTTCTTGTGAGCTGCAGGCTTTACACTCATGTGTCAAGAGTATTCATCATATATTTCAATGCATATCAACGTATTTAGTTCTACATTTAGAGAAGATTTTCTTTATTATAGTACCCTAGGCTGACTCTAATTTTTTTAATCGGCGTAAGGAATAACTGTATAAATTAATTTTGCATCAAAAAAGCATTTTGATATTGGTAAAGGTGACTGCAACTTTTGCGTATCATCAAATCACTGGTATATTAGCGGTCAAAACATGTGTATGACTGCACAAATTAATATCTTTTTTAAAAAAAAAAGTCGAATATTGTGCATGTACGTGTTTGTATCTAAAAAGTTCATATCAATAAATTTTCTCTTTGAACCACCAGGTGGCAGTCTTTGTACTTTTATTTCGGAGTGCAGATTGCATAAGTTTTATTAATACATAACTTTTAACTTATATTTACTATTTTCCCAAGTGTATATAACTACTGTAAGAAAATATCAGCATTTGGTACATACTTTCCGTATTATCTTTGCTTGAACTGACCTGATATAATCCTGTTTGAAATAAACCTGCTCCCAAGCAGGTTTTATCTACCAGAACTGTTGCTATGACAACAAGTCTCAGAAGAGTTTTGAAGAACTAAACAATCCTGGATCGTGTCAAGTCGTCAATAACCAAATCCAGCTAATTGAGTAATCCACGTACAAAGATCGGACCCCTGAAGCTTTTTTTGTTGTGGTTGTTGTTAATGTTAATTTGACCAATAAATGTTTTGTCATTACTTTTGTCTGTTGTCCTTTTTTGAGAGCAAATATTAGGCTAATAAAAGAAAATATATTTTTAACAAAATGTTGAATTTATAAATTACGGAAGTTTTCTGAAACGTTTAGAAGATTGCTTCATAAAGGTCTTTCTCATGACCTGAAAAAGTCATCATTTACTTTAATGTATGTGTATTTATATGTGTTTATATATGAGTTACATAAGCTTTACATCAAAATACAAAAAAGCTAACTACTGCTTGTGTGAGGTGTTTATAATGCAGTGTCTATGGAGCTTGCCTATTATTTCCTTTGCTGCTAAAGACTTTAAATGCCCTTGTGATAAAAATCCAGTTAATGTCAACTCTAACTTTAGCGTCTTTCTTTTAAGCAAAGTAGAAAGTGCTATCAAGTTAGGGTAGATGTTTGCTGACTTAGTCACCTCTGTCCACCATGATTCTGTTCTATTTGTACTCCTCTACTATTCAATTTTAAATGCGACCTAGTAATGTTTGGAAAGAAAAGCAATAGTAATTCTGTTTTAGAATCACTGTTTCTCTTTTGGCCAGTGTTTTCCCTGTTTTTATTTATGTTTTTGTCCATCATGCACTTCTACCACTGGCAGCATACACACAGTAAACACTAGAGGGTGTGAGTTTGCATGAGAGTGGTCCTGTTGTTCACTGGTTTTGCATCTGGATTTGATATAGCTTGTCAAATGGTATCCTAATTCCTTCCTGCTCAAGCAGACATAGAACCTAGATGCGTTTGCATCAAGATAATTTGAATGTGTGAAAAGTCCCATCACTTTCAAATAGCAGAGATGTCTAAAGACTTTCAGCCAGCAATGAAAACTTGATTATTTTTCAAGAAAGGCTGAGTGTTAACGACTATGGCAAAGCCATAAGGCAAGTGCACACTTATAATGCGACCTGGCAAACCACATGGCTCATATCAGCTCTTCCTAACAGCGGACAAGATGCCTGAGGCTCTGCCTGCCAATGATTTCCTTTGCTGCTAAAGACTTTAAACGGACAAGATTTTATTCTGCCACTATTGTCACTATCGGTACCCTCACAAAGGCACTGACTTGGATGCTGTATTTGGTAAGTGCTATTTGTTGGGGTAGTTTCAAGTGACCTGTGCTACAAGAGAATGTCGTCTTTTGGAATTCACAGTGATCTGAATTCACAGTGATCTGCATGCCATGCTTATTTAATTACAATCTAAAACACATTAAGATCACTTCAAACAGGAGCATTGATTTGTCCTATGTTCATAAGTGCTTCTCTTTGGGGTAGTTTTAATAAGGACATGAACAACAAGCAAGACTGAAAATGGTTTGTATGGAATTGCATTGTTTACTATTACCCTTTTTGATTTTTGCTAATGTTACATCTTCTCATCTTACTTTACATTCCAACAAGTAGAAGTAACACGGGAACACTCCTGTGCATCTTCCTCATTTTTAATTTCTTTGCCTTTGTGATAGAAAACCAGTTGATGTCAACTCTAACTTTAGCATCTTTCTTTTAAGCAAAGTAGAAAGTGCTATCAAGTTGGGGTAGATGTTTGCTGACTTAGTCACCTCTGTCCACCATGATTCTGTTCTGTTTGTACTCCTCTTCAATTGAATTTTAAAACCTAGATTTTCCTTTGCTGCTAAAGACTTTAAACGGACAAGATTTTATTCTGCCACTATTGTCACTATCGGTACCCTCACAAAGGCACTGACTTGGATGCTGTATTTGGTAAGTGCTATTTGTTGGGGTAGTTTCAAGTGACCTGTGCTACAAGAGAATGTCGTCTTTTGGAATTCACAGTGATCTGAATTCACAGTGATCTGCATGCCATGCTTATTTAATTACAATCTAAAACACATTAAGATCACTTCAAACAGGAGCATTGATTTGTCCTATGTTCATAAGTGCTTCTCTTTGGGGTAGTTTTAATAAGGACATGAACAACAAGCAAGACTGAAAATGGTTTGTATGGAATTGCATTGTTTACTATTACCCTTTTTTGATTTTTGCTAATGTTACATCTTCTCATCTTACTTTACATTCCAACAAGTAGAAGTAACACGGGAACACTCCTGTGCATCTTCCTCATTTTTAATTTCTTTGCCTTTGTGATAGAAAACCAGTTGATGTCAACTCTAACTTTAGCATCTTTCTTTTAAGCAAAGTAGAAAGTGCTATCAAGTTGGGGTAGATGTTTGCTGACTTAGTCACCTCTGTCCACCATGATTCTGTTCTATTTGTACTCCTTCTATTCAATTTTAAATGTGACCTAGTAATGTTTGGAAAGAAAAGCAATAGTAATTCTGTTTTAGAATCACTGTTTCTCTTTTGGCCAGTGTTTTCCCTGTTTTTATTTATGTTTTTGTCCATCATGCACTTCTACCACTGGCAGCATACACACAGTAAACACTAGAGGGTGTGAGTTTGCATGAGAGTGGTCCTGTTGTTCACTGGTTTTGCATCTGGATTTGGTATAGCTTGTCAAATGGTATCCTAATTCCTTCCTGCTCAAGCAGACATAGAACCTAGATGCATTTGCATCAAGATAATTTGAATGTGTGAAAAGTCCCATCACTTTCAAATATGCAGAGTTGTTCTAAAGACTTTCAGCCAGCAATCAAAACTTGATTATCTTTCAAGAAAGGCTGAGTGTTAACGACTATGGCAAAGCCATAAGGCAAGTGCACACTTATAATGGGACCTGGCAAACCACATGGCTCATATCAGCTCTTCCTAACAGCGGACAAGATGCCTGAGGCTCTGCCTGCCAATGATTTCTTTTGCTGCTAAAGACTTTAAACGGACAAGATTTTATTCTGCCACTATTGTCACTATCGGTACCCTCACAAAGGCACTGACTTGGATGCTGTATTTGGTAAGTGCTATTTGTTGGGGTAGTTTCAAGTGACCTGTGCTACAAGAGAATGTCGTCTTTTGGAATTCACAGTGATCTGAATTCACAGTGATCTGCATGCCATGCTTATTTAATTACAATCTAAAACACATTAAGATCACTTCAAACAGGAGCATTGATTTGTCCTATGTTCATAAGTGCTTCTCTTTGGGGTAGTTTTAATAAGGACATGAACAACAAGCAAGACTGAAAATGGTTTGTATGGAATTGCATTGTTTACTATTACCCTTTTTTGATTTTTGCTAATGTTACATCTTCTCATCTTACTTTACAATCCAACAAGTAGAAGTAACACGGGAACACTCCTGTGCATCTTCCTCATTTTTAATTTCTTTGCCTTTGTGATAGAAAACCAGTTGATGTCAACTCTAACTTTAGCATCTTTCTTTTAAGCAAAGTAGAAAGTGCTATCAAGTTGGGGTAGATGTTTGCTGACTTAGTCACCTCTGTCCACCATGATTCTGTTCTATTTGTACTCCTTCTATTCAATTTTAAATGCGACCTAGTAATGTTTGGAAAGAAAAGCAATAGTAATTCTGTTTTAGAATCACTGTTTCTCTTTTGGCCAGTGTTTTCCCTGTTTTATTTATGTTTTTGTCCATCATGCACTTCTACCACTGGCAGCATACACACAGTAAACACTAGAGGGTGTGAGTTTGCATGAGAGTGGTCCTGTTGTTCACTGGTTTTGCATCTGGATTTGGTATAGCTTGTCAAATGGTATCCTAATTCCTTCCTGCTCAAGCAGACATAGAACCTAGATGCATTTGCATCAAGATAATTTGAATGTGTGAAAAGTCCCATCACTTTCAAATATGCAGAGTTGTTCTAAAGACTTTCAGCCAGCAATCAAAACTTGATAATCTTTCAAGAAAGGCTGAGTGTTAACGACTATGGCAAAGCCATAAGGCAAGTGCACACTTATAATGGGACCTGGCAAACCACATGGCTCATATCAGCTCTTCCTAACAGCGGACAAGATGCCTGAGGCTCTGCCTGCCAATGATTTCCTTTGCTGCTAAAGACTTTAAACGGACAAGATTTTATTCTGCCACTATTGTCACTATCGGTACCCTCACAAAGGCACTGACTTGGATGCTGTATTTGGTAAGTGCTATTTGTTGGGGTAGTTTCAAGTGACCTGTGCTACAAGAGAATGTCGTCTTTTGGAATTCACAGTGATCTGAATTCACAGTGATCTGCATGCCATGCTTATTTAATTACAATCTAAAACACATTAAGATCACTTCAAACAGGAGCATTGATTTGTCCTATGTTCATAAGTGCTTCTCTTTGGGGTAGTTTTAATAAGGACATGAACAACAAGCAAGACTGAAAATGGTTTGTATGGAATTGCATTGTTTACTATTACCCTTTTTTGATTTTTGCTAATGTTACATCTTCTCATCTTACTTTACATTCCAACAAGTAGAAGTAACACGGGAACACTCCTGTGCATCTTCCTCATTTTTAATTTCTTTGCCTTTGTGATAGAAAACCAGTTGATGTCAACTCTAACTTTAGCATCTTTCTTTTAAGCAAAGTAGAAAGTGCTATCAAGTTGGGGTAGATGTTTGCTGACTTAGTCACCTCTGTCCACCATGATTCTGTTCTATTTGTACTCCTTCTATTCAATTTTAAATGTGACCTAGTAATGTTTGGAAAGAAAAGCAATAGTAATTCTGTTTTAGAATCACTGTTTCTCTTTTGGCCAGTGTTTTCCCTGTTTTATTTATGTTTTTGTCCATCATGCACTTCTACCACTGGCAGCATACACACAGTAAACACTAGAGGGTGTGAGTTTGCATGAGAGTGGTCCTGTTGTTCACTGGTTTTGCATCTGGATTTGGTATAGCTTGTCAAATGGTATCTTAATTCCTTCCTGCTCAAGCAGACATAGAACCTAGATGCATTTGCATCAAGATAATTTGAATGTGTGAAAAGTCCCATCACTTTCAAATATGCAGAGTTGTTCTAAAGACTTTCAGCCAGCAATCAAAACTTGATTATCTTTCAAGAAAGGCTGAGTGTTAACGACTATGGCAAAGCCATAAGGCAAGTGCACACTTATAATGGGACCTGGCAAACCACATGGCTCATATCAGCTCTTCCTAACAGCGGACAAGATGCCTGAGGCTCTGCCTGCCAATGATTTCCTTTGCTGCTAAAGACTTTAAACGGACAAGATTTTATTCTGCCACTATTGTCACTATCGGTACCCTCACAAAGGCACTGACTTGGATGCTGTATTTGGTAAGTGCTATTTGTTGGGGTAGTTTCAAGTGACCTGTGCTACAAGAGAATGTCGTCTTTTGGAATTCACAGTGATCTGAATTCACAGTGATCTGCATGCCATGCTTATTTAATTACAATCTAAAACACATTAAGATCACTTCAAACAGGAGCATTGATTTGTCCTATGTTCATAAGTGCTTCTCTTTGGGGTAGTTTTAATAAGGACATGAACAACAAGCAAGACTGAAAATGGTTTGTATGGAATTGCATTGTTTACTATTACCCTTTTTTGATTTTTGCTAATGTTACATCTTCTCATCTTACTTTACAATCCAACAAGTAGAAGTAACACGGGAACACTCCTGTGCATCTTCCTCATTTTTAATTTCTTTGCCTTTGTGATAGAAAACCAGTTGATGTCAACTCTAACTTTAGCATCTTTCTTTTAAGCAAAGTAGAAAGTGCTATCAAGTTGGGGTAGATGTTTGCTGACTTAGTCACCTCTGTCCACCATGATTCTGTTCTATTTGTACTCCTTCTATTCAATTTTAAATGTGACCTAGTAATGTTTGGAAAGAAAAGCAATAGTAATTCTGTTTTAGAATCACTGTTTCTCTTTTGGCCAGTGTTTTCCCTGTTTTTATTTATGTTTTTGTCCATCATGCACTTCTACCACTGGCAGCATACACACAGTAAACACTAGAGGGTGTGAGTTTGCATGAGAGTGGTCCTGTTGTTCACTGGTTTTGCATCTGGATTTGGTATAGCTTGTCAAATGGTATCCTAATTCCTTCCTGCTCAAGCAGACATAGAACCTAGATGCATTTGCATCAAGATAATTTGAATGTGTGAAAAGTCCCATCACTTTCAAATATGCAGAGTTGTTCTAAAGACTTTCAGCCAGCAATCAAAACTTGATTATCTTTCAAGAAAGGCTGAGTGTTAACGACTATGGCAAAGCCATAAGGCAAGTGCACACTTATAATGGGACCTGGCAAACCACATGGCTCATATCAGCTCTTCCTAACAGCGGACAAGATGCCTGAGGCTCTGCCTGCCAATGATTTCCTTTGCTGCTAAAGACTTTAAACGGACAAGATTTTATTCTGCCACTATTGTCACTATCGGTACCCTCACAAAGGCACTGACTTGGATGCTGTATTTGGTAAGTGCTATTTGTTGGGGTAGTTTCAAGTGACCTGTGCTACAAGAGAATGTCGTCTTTTGGAATTCACAGTGATCTGAATTCACAGTGATCTGCATGCCATGCTTATTTAATTACAATCTAAAACACATTAAGATCACTTCAAACAGGAGCATTGATTTGTCCTATGTTCATAAGTGCTTCTCTTTGGGGTAGTTTTAATAAGGACATGAACAACAAGCAAGACTGAAATTGGTTTGTATGGAATTGCATTGTTTACTATTACCCTTTTTTGATTTTTGCTAATGTTACATCTTCTCATCTTACTTTACATTCCAACAAGTAGAAGTAACACGGGAACACTCCTGTGCATCTTCCTCATTTTTAATTTCTTTGCCTTTGTGATAGAAAACCAGTTGATGTCAACTCTAACTTTAGCATCTTTCTTTTAAGCAAAGTAGAAAGTGCTATCAAGTTGGGGTAGATGTTTGCTGACTTAGTCACCTCTGTCCACCATGATTCTGTTCTGTACAATTCAATTGTACTCCTCTTCAATTGAATTTTAAAACCTAGATTTTCCTTTGCTGCTAAAGACTTTAAACGGACAAGATTTTATTCTGCCACTATTGTCACTATCGGTACCCTCACAAAGGCACTGACTTGGATGCTGTATTTGGTAAGTGCTATTTGTTGGGGTAGTTTCAAGTGACCTGTGCTACAAGAGAATGTCATCTTTTGGAATTCACAGTGACATCTGCATGCCATGCTTATTTAATTACAATCTAAAACACATTAAGATCACTTCAAACAGGAGCATTGATTTGTCCTATGTTCATAAGTGCTTCTCTTTGGGGTAGTTTTAATAAGGACATGAACAACAAGCAAGACTGAAAATGGTTTGTATGGAATTGCATTGTTTACTATTACCCTTTTTTGATTTTTGCTAATGTTACATCTTCTCATCTTACTTTACAATCCAACAAGTAGAAGTAACACGGGAACACTCCTGTGCATCTTCCTCATTTTTAATTTCTTTGCCTTTGTGATAGAAAACCAGTTGATGTCAACTCTAACTTTAGCATCTTTCTTTTAAGCAAAGTAGAAAGTGCTATCAAGTTGGGGTAGATGTTTGCTGACTTAGTCACCTCTGTCCACCATGATTCTGTTCTATTTGTACTCCTTCTATTCAATTTTAAATGCGACCTAGTAATGTTTGGAAAGAAAAGCAATAGTAATTCTGTTTTAGAATCACTGTTTCTCTTTTGGCCAGTGTTTTCCCTGTTTTATTTATGTTTTTGTCCATCATGCACTTCTACCACTGGCAGCATACACACAGTAAACACTAGAGGGTGTGAGTTTGCATGAGAGTGGTCCTGTTGTTCACTGGTTTTGCATCTGGATTTGGTATAGCTTGTCAAATGGTATCTTAATTCCTTCCTGCTCAAGCAGACATAGAACCTAGATGCATTTGCATCAAGATAATTTGAATGTGTGAAAAGTCCCATCACTTTCAAATATGCAGAGTTGTTCTAAAGACTTTCAGCCAGCAATCAAAACTTGATTATCTTTCAAGAAAGGCTGAGTGTTAACGACTATGGCAAAGCCATAAGGCAAGTGCACACTTATAATGGGACCTGGCAAACCACATGGCTCATATCAGCTCTTCCTAACAGCGGACAAGATGCCTGAGGCTCTGCCTGCCAATGATTTCCTTTGCTGCTAAAGACTTTAAACGGACAAGATTTTATTCTGCCACTATTGTCACTATCGGTACCCTCACAAAGGCACTGACTTGGATGCTGTATTTGGTAAGTGCTATTTGTTGGGGTAGTTTCAAGTGACCTGTGCTACAAGAGAATGTCGTCTTTTGGAATTCACAGTGATCTGAATTCACAGTGATCTGCATGCCATGCTTATTTAATTACAATCTAAAACACATTAAGATCACTTCAAACAGGAGCATTGATTTGTCCTATGTTCATAAGTGCTTCTCTTTGGGGTAGTTTTAATAAGGACATGAACAACAAGCAAGACTGAAAATGGTTTGTATGGAATTGCATTGTTTACTATTACCCTTTTTTGATTTTTGCTAATGTTACATCTTCTCATCTTACTTTACATTCCAACAAGTAGAAGTAACACGGGAACACTCCTGTGCATCTTCCTCATTTTTAATTTCTTTGCCTTTGTGATAGAAAACCAGTTGATGTCAACTCTAACTTTAGCATCTTTCTTTTAAGCAAAGTAGAAAGTGCTATCAAGTTGGGGTAGATGTTTGCTGACTTAGTCACCTCTGTCCACCATGATTCTGTTCTATTTGTACTCCTCTTCTATTCAATTTTAAATGCGACCTAGTAATGTTTGGAAAGAAAAGCAATAGTAATTCTGTTTTAGAATCACTGTTTCTCTTTTGGCCAGTGTTTTCCCTGTTTTATTTATGTTTTTGTCCATCATGCACTTCTACCACTGGCAGCATACACACAGTAAACACTAGAGGGTGTGAGTTTGCATGAGAGTGGTCCTGTTGTTCACTGGTTTTGCATCTGGATTTGGTATAGCTTGTCAAATGGTATCCTAATTCCTTCCTGCTCAAGCAGACATAGAACCTAGATGCATTTGCATCAAGATAATTTGAATGTGTGAAAAGTCCCATCACTTTCAAATATGCAGAGTTGTTCTAAAGACTTTCAGCCAGCAATCAAAACTTGATTATCTTTCAAGAAAGGCTGAGTGTTAACGACTATGGCAAAGCCATAAGGCAAGTGCACACTTATAATGGGACCTGGCAAACCACATGGCTCATATCAGCTCTTCCTAACAGCGGACAAGATGCCTGAGGCTCTGCCTGCCAATGATTTCCTTTGCTGCTAAAGACTTTAAACGGACAAGATTTTATTCTGCCACTATTGTCACTATCGGTACCCTCACAAAGGCACTGACTTGGATGCTGTATTTGGTAAGTGCTATTTGTTGGGGTAGTTTCAAGTGACCTGTGCTACAAGAGAATGTCGTCTTTTGGAATTCACAGTGATCTGAATTCACAGTGATCTGCATGCCATGCTTATTTAATTACAATCTAAAACACATTAAGATCACTTCAAACAGGAGCATTGATTTGTCCTATGTTCATAAGTGCTTCTCTTTGGGGTAGTTTTAATAAGGACATGAACAACAAGCAAGACTGAAAATGGTTTGTATGGAATTGCATTGTTTACTATTACCCTTTTTTGATTTTTGCTAATGTTACATCTTCTCATCTTACTTTACATTCCAACAAGTAGAAGTAACACGGGAACACTCCTGTGCATCTTCCTCATTTTTAATTTCTTTGCCTTTGTGATAGAAAACCAGTTGATGTCAACTCTAACTTTAGCATCTTTCTTTTAAGCAAAGTAGAAAGTGCTATCAAGTTGGGGTAGATGTTTGCTGACTTAGTCACCTCTGTCCACCATGATTCTGTTCTATTTGTACTCCTTCTATTCAATTTTAAATGCGACCTAGTAATGTTTGGAAAGAAAAGCAACAGTAATTCTGTTTTAGAATCACTGTTTCTCTTTTGGCCAGTGTTTTCCCTGTTTTATTTATGTTTTTGTCCATCATGCACTTCTACCACTGGCAGCATACACACAGTAAACACTAGAGGGTGTGAGTTTGCATGAGAGTGGTCCTGTTGTTCACTGGTTTTGCATCTGGATTTGGTATAGCTTGTCAAATGGTATCCTAATTCCTTCCTGCTCAAGCAGACATAGAACCTAGATGCATTTGCATCAAGATAATTTGAATGTGTGAAAAGTCCCATCACTTTCAAATATGCAGAGTTGTTCTAAAGACTTTCAGCCAGCAATCAAAACTTGATTATCTTTCAAGAAAGGCTGAGTGTTAACGACTATGGCAAAGCCATAAGGCAAGTGCACACTTATAATGGGACCTGGCAAACCACATGGCTCATATCAGCTCTTCCTAACAGCGGACAAGATGCCTGAGGCTCTGCCTGCCAATGATTTCCTTTGCTGCTAAAGACTTTAAACGGACAAGATTTTATTCTGCCACTATTGTCACTATCGGTACCCTCACAAAGGCACTGACTTGGATGCTGTATTTGGTAAGTGCTATTTGTTGGGGTAGTTTCAAGTGACCTGTGCTACAAGAGAATGTCGTCTTTTGGAATTCACAGTGATCTGAATTCACAGTGATCTGCATGCCATGCTTATTTAATTACAATCTAAAACACATTAAGATCACTTCAAACAGGAGCATTGATTTGTCCTATGTTCATAAGTGCTTCTCTTTGGGGTAGTTTTAATAAGGACATGAACAACAAGCAAGACTGAAAATGGTTTGTATGGAATTGCATTGTTTACTATTACCCTTTTTTGATTTTTGCTAATGTTACATCTTCTCATCTTACTTTACATTCCAACAAGTAGAAGTAACACGGGAACACTCCTGTATATCTTCCTCATTTTTAATTTCTTTGCCTTTGTGATAGAAAACCAGTTGATATCAACTCTAACTTTAGCATCTTTCTTTTAAGCAAAGTAGAAAGTGCTATCAAGTTGGGGTAGATGTTTGCTGACTTAGTCACCTCTGTCCACCATGATTCTGTTCTGTACAATTCAATTGTACTCCTCTTCAATTGAATTTTAAAACCTAGATTTTCCTTTGCTGCTAAAGACTTTAAACGGACAAGATTTTATTCTGCCACTATTGTCACTATCGGTACCCTCACAAAGGCACTGACTTGGATGCTGTATTTGGTAAGTGCTATTTGTTGGGGTAGTTTCAAGTGACCTGTGCTACAAGAGAATGTCATCTTTTGGAATTCACAGTGACATCTGCATGCCATGCTTATTTAATTACAATCTAAAACACATTAAGATCACTTCAAACAGGAGCATTGATTTGTCCTATGTTCATAAGTGCTTCTCTTTGGGGTAGTTTTAATAAGGACATGAACAACAAGCAAGACTGAAAATGGTTTGTATGGAATTGCATTGTTTACTATTACCCTTTTTTGATTTTTGCTAATGTTACATCTTCTCATCTTACTTTACATTCCAACAAGTAGAAGTAACACGGGAACACTCCTGTGCATCTTCCTCATTTTTAATTTCTTTGCCTTTGTGATAGAAAACCAGTTGATGTCAACTCTAACTTTAGCATCTTTCTTTTAAGCAAAGTAGAAAGTGCTATCAAGTTGGGGTAGATGTTTGCTGACTTAGTCACCTCTGTCCACCATGATTCTGTTCTATTTGTACTCCTCTTCTATTCAATTTTAAATGCGACCTAGTAATGTTTGGAAAGAAAAGCAATAGTAATTCTGTTTTAGAATCACTGTTTCTCTTTTGGCCAGTGTTTTCCCTGTTTTATTTATGTTTTTGTCCATCATGCACTTCTACCACTGGCAGCATACACACAGTAAACACTAGAGGGTGTGAGTTTGCATGAGAGTGGTCCTGTTGTTCACTGGTTTTGCATCTGGATTTGGTATAGCTTGTCAAATGGTATCCTAATTCCTTCCTGCTCAAGCAGACATAGAACCTAGATGCATTTGCATCAAGATAATTTGAATGTGTGAAAAGTCCCATCACTTTCAAATATGCAGAGTTGTTCTAAAGACTTTCAGCCAGCAATCAAAACTTGATTATCTTTCAAGAAAGGCTGAGTGTTAACGACTATGGCAAAGCCATAAGGCAAGTGCACACTTATAATGGGACCTGGCAAACCACATGGCTCATATCAGCTCTTCCTAACAGCGGACAAGATGCCTGAGGCTCTGCCTGCCAATGATTTCCTTTGCTGCTAAAGACTTTAAACGGACAAGATTTTATTCTGCCACTATTGTCACTATCGGTACCCTCACAAAGGCACTGACTTGGATGCTGTATTTGGTAAGTGCTATTTGTTGGGGTAGTTTCAAGTGACCTGTGCTACAAGAGAATGTCGTCTTTTGGAATTCACAGTGATCTGAATTCACAGTGATCTGCATGCCATGCTTATTTAATTACAATCTAAAACACATTAAGATCACTTCAAACAGGAGCATTGATTTGTCCTATGTTCATAAGTGCTTCTCTTTGGGGTAGTTTTAATAAGGACATGAACAACAAGCAAGACTGAAAATGGTTTGTATGGAATTGCATTGTTTACTATTACTCTTTTTTGATTTTTGCTAATGTTACATCTTCTCATCTTACTTTACATTCCAACAAGTAGAAGTAACACGGGAACACTCCTGTGCATCTTCCTCATTTTTAATTTCTTTGCCTTTGTGATTGAAAACCAGTTGATGTCAACTCTAACTTTAGCATCTTTCTTTTAAGCAAAGTAGAAAGTGCTATCAAGTTGGGGTAGATGTTTGCTGACTTAGTCACCTCTGTCCACCATGATTCTGTTCTGTTTGTACTCCTCTTCAATTGAATTTTAAAACCTAGATTTTCCTTTGCTGCTAAAGACTTTAAACGGACAAGATTTTATTCTGCCACTATTGTCACTATCGGTACCCTCACAAAGGCACTGACTTGGATGCTGTATTTGGTAAGTGCTATTTGTTGGGGTAGTTTCAAGTGACCTGTGCTACAAGAGAATGTCATCTTTTGGAATTCACAGTGACATCTGCATGCCATGCTTATTTAATTACAATCTAAAACACATTAAGATCACTTCAAACAGGAGCATTGATTTGTCCTATGTTCATAAGTGCTTCTCTTTGGGGTAGTTTTAATAAGGACATGAACAACAAGCAAGACTGAAAATGGTTTGTATGGAATTGCATTGTTTACTATTACCCTTTTTTGATTTTTGCTAATGTTACATCTTCTCATCTTACTTTACATTCCAACAAGTAGAAGTAACACGGGAACACTCCTGTGCATCTTCCTCATTTTTAATTTCTTTGCCTTTGTGATAGAAAACCAGTTGATGTCAACTCTAACTTTAGCATCTTTCTTTTAAGCAAAGTAGAAAGTGCTATCAAGTTGGGGTAGATGTTTGCTGACTTAGTCACCTCTGTCCACCATGATTCTGTTCTATTTGTACTCCTCTTCTATTCAATTTTAAATGTGACCTAGTAATGTTTGGAAAGAAAAGCAATAGTAATTCTGTTTTAGAATCACTGTTTCTCTTTTGGCCAGTGTTTTCCCTGTTTTTATTTATGTTTTTGTCCATCATGCACTTCTACCACTGGCAGCATACACACAGTAAACACTAGAGGGTGTGAGTTTGCATGAGAGTGGTCCTGTTGTTCACTGGTTTTGCATCTGGATTTGGTATAGCTTGTCAAATGGTATCCTAATTCCTTCCTGCTCAAGCAGACATAGAACCTAGATGCATTTGCATCAAGATAATTTGAATGTGTGAAAAGTCCCATCACTTTCAAATATGCAGAGTTGTTCTAAAGACTTTCAGCCAGCAATCAAAACTTGATAATCTTTCAAGAAAGGCTGAGTGTTAACGACTATGGCAAAGCCATAAGGCAAGTGCACACTTATAATGGGACCTGGCAAACCACATGGCTCATATCAGCTCTTCCTACCAGCGGACAAGATGCCTGAGGCTCTGCCTGCCAATGATTTCCTTTGCTGCTAAAGACTTTAAACGGACAAGATTTTATTCTGCCACTATTGTCACTATCGGTACCCTCACAAAGGCACTGACTTGGATGCTGTATTTGGTAAGTGCTATTTGTTGGGGTAGTTTCAAGTGACCTGTGCTACAAGAGAATGTCGTCTTTTGGAATTCACAGTGATCTGAATTCACAGTGATCTGCATGCCATGCTTATTTAATTACAATCTAAAACACATTAAGATCACTTCAAACAGGAGCATTGATTTGTCCTATGTTCATAAGTGCTTCTCTTTGGGGTAGTTTTAATAAGGACATGAACAACAAGCAAGACTGAAAATGGTTTGTATGGAATTGCATTGTTTACTATTACCCTTTTTTGATTTTTGCTAATGTTACATCTTCTCATCTTACTTTACATTCCAACAAGTAGAAGTAACACGGGAACACTCCTGTGCATCTTCCTCATTTTTAATTTCTTTGCCTTTGTGATAGAAAACCAGTTGATGTCAACTCTAACTTTAGCATCTTTCTTTTAAGCAAAGTAGAAAGTGCTATCAAGTTGGGGTAGATGTTTGCTGACTTAGTCACCTCTGTCCACCATGATTCTGTTCTATTTGTACTCCTCTTCTATTCAATTTTAAATGCGACCTAGTAATGTTTGGAAAGAAAAGCAATAGTAATTCTGTTTTAGAATCACTGTTTCTCTTTTGGCCAGTGTTTTCCCTGTTTTATTTATGTTTTTGTCCATCATGCACTTCTACCACTGGCAGCATACACACAGTAAACACTAGAGGGTGTGAGTTTGCATGAGAGTGGTCCTGTTGTTCACTGGTTTTGCATCTGGATTTGGTATAGCTTGTCAAATGGTATCTGTTATGAAGCGGACAGGAGACAGAGGTAAGGAAACGTTAGGGTGTTTATTGAATGACAACAAGGAGCACATGAAGGATAGCCAGGAGGATCAGGAATGATGTTGGGGTCTTTTCCTCCGTGGCTGGGTAACAGGAATACACGAGGATGGACAGCACACACCAGATACAGCTGACAGAGGATGACACAGACTTGGAAGGACTGGAAGACAGGACGATTCGGAGGACCAGGAAGACTAGGAGGAATACAAAGAGAACAGGTAAGTAAATCGTTTGTTTAGCTGAGGATGACTACGCTGAGTGGTCGCTCAGTTGTCCGCTTTCGTCGAGACGAGCCCGGACAATGAGCGACTGGAGTGCTGTGCTTTTATCTGGTGCTCGTGAATGTGATGCAGCTGTGTGCTCATTAGAAGTCAGGTGATGGTGATCTTCGTGAGTGGGGGTCGTGAGAGCCTGACCAATCCATGACAGTACCCCCCTCCCCAGGGCCCGCTCCTGAGGGCCGACACCTCCGACGCCGTGGTGGTCTCCCTCTGCCTCTAGGCGCTGGGAACTCAGGGTGGCTCTCATGAAACTCCACCATGAGACTAGGATCGAGAATATCAGCTCTGGGAACCCATGTCCTTTCTTCGGGGCCGTACCCTTCCCAGTCCACCAGGTACTCCAACTGGCCACCACGACGTCGGGAACGCAAGATCTCCTTCACTGCGTAGACGGCTCCTTCTTCTAGGAGCAGTGGAGGAGGGGGTTCCTCTTCGTGGTCAGGCTCTGTGGAGGGAAGAACAGGATCGTGATAGGGTTTCAGGAGTGATACGTGGAATGTAGGGTGAATACGGTAGTGAGAGGGTAATTGTAGTTTGTAGGTGACGGGGTTAACCTGTTCCACGATGGTGAAGGGACCAACAAATCGGGGACTTAACTTGCGAGAGGGCAGTCGCATGCGTATGTCCCGGGTGGATAGCCACACCTTTTGTCCGGGTGTGTATCTGGGTTCTTCAGACCTTCTTCTATCGGCGGTTACCTTGCTTCGACGGACTGCCCTCTGCAGATGTTGATGAGCCTCGTCCCAGACTCTCTCGCTCTCCCGGAACCAGTGATCCACTGCGGGGACATCAGATGGTTCGCCATCCCAGGGAAAGAGCGGTGGTTGGAAGCCCAGGACGCACTGGAATGGCGTGAGTCCGGTGGAGGGTTGCCGCAGTGAATTTTGGGCATATTCTGCCCAGCCCAAATACTGGCTCCAGGAGCTCTGGTGACCACTGCAGAAGGTCCTCAGGAACCGTCCCACCTCCTGAATCTTCCTCTCTGTCTGCCCGTTGGTTTGGGGATGATATCCAGAAGAGAGGCTGACGGCCACACCTAGGAGCTTGAAGAAGGCTTTCCATAGACGTGAGATGAACTGTGGACCTCTGTCCGACACAATATCTTCTGGAATACCAAATGACCTGAAGACTTGATTAAAGATATTGTCGGCTGTTTCAAAGGCTGTGGGAAGACCTTTCAGAGGGATTAGTTTGACAAACTTTGAGAATCTATCTACTATGACTAGAATACAGGTATTACCTTCTGACGAAGGGAGATCAGTGATAAAGTCCACTCCTAGGTGTGACCAGGGACGGTTCGGAATCGGCAAGGGATGGAGCTTTCCAGCGGGTAGATGACGTGGGCTCTTGGATTGGGCACAGTCCTTACAGCCCTGAACATATTGCCTCACATCCCTTGCCATGTTTGGCCACCAGAATCGTTGGGATACTAGCGAGAGAGTATTGTTGATCCCTGGATGTCCAGTGCCTAGCGAGGTATGTAAGGAGTGGATCAGATCTACCCGGTGTTCAGGTGGTATGAACTGCCGATGAGGAGGGCATCCCGGCGGAGCAGGGGCTTCCGGAGTGGCAACGACTGGAGGAGCGTTCCAGGTGATCGGACAAATGGAGATGTGTTCGGGAAGAATCTTCGTTGGGAGTTCTTCATGATCGTGATGCTCGTGTAAACGAGAGAGAGCGTCTGCTCTTAGATTCTTGGGTCCTGGACGATAGGAAATGGAGAAATCAAACGTGAGAAGAAAAGTGACCATCTGGCTTGACGTGGACATAGTCTCTTGGCCTCTTTGATATATTGGAGGTTTTTGTGATCTGTGATCACCTGGAACGGATGTTTGGCTCCCTCCAACCAGTGACGCCACTCCTCCAAGGCTAGCTTGATTGCTAGCAGCTCCCTGTCTCCTATGCTGTAATTCTGCTCCGCCGGGCTCAACTTCCGAGAGAAATAGGCACAGGGATGCAGTCGGGGCGGTGTATCATGATGTTGAGATAATACTGCCCCGACGCCGGTGGTGGATGCGTCCACTTCCACCACGAAAGGAAGATTTGGGTCAGGATGAGTCAGGAGTGGGGCCCTTGTGAACTCCTTCTTAAGAAGGCGGAAGGCTGCGGCTGCTTCTTTGGTCCACTCCAGTCCTTTGGGTTTACCCTTGAGGAGATTAGTGAGAGGTGATGTAATCCTGCTGTAGTCCTTGATAAACCGTCTATAAAAGTTAGCAAACCCAAGAAACCTCTGGAGCTCCTTAATGGAAGTGGGTTCTGACCAGGATAGAACAGCCTCAATTTTCTTCCCATCCATACGTATACCGTTTGATCAATGATGTATCCCAAGAAATGAATCGACTTCTGGTGGAATGAGCATTTCTCCGCTTTGAGGTAGAGGTGATGTTCTCTCAATGTGTGTAGGACCTCCGCAACGTGTTGGCGATGTTCGGCCTCACTCCGGGAGTAAATGAGGATGTCATCTATGTACACTATTACAAAGTGGTGAAGAAACTCCCGGAGGACTTCATGAATGAAGTTTTGGAATACGGAGGGGGCGTTGACCAGACCGTAAGGCATGACCTCATATTCATAGTGGCCAGTAGGGGTCACGAATGCTGTCTTCCATTGGTCCCCCTCACGTATTCTTATCAGATTATACGCGCTGCGGAGGTCCAATTTAGTGAAGACTTTAGCTTCTCGGAGCTGTTCCAAAGCGGCTGGTACCAGAGGAAGGGGATATCGGTATTTTACTGTACCGTTATTTAGGACCCTGTAGTCGATGCATGGACGCAGCCCTCCGTCCTTCTTGGCCACAAAGAAGAAGCTTGAGGCGGCTGGTGATTTTGAGTGACGTATGTACCCCTGACTCAGAGCCTCCCTTATGTAATCTTCCATTGCCTGATTCTCTGGAAGCGAGAGCGGGTAGATCCTACCTCTTGGCAACTGGGCATCTGGAACTAGGTCGATCGCGCAGTCCCATGGCCGATGCGGCGGTAGCTGGGAAGCTCTCTGGGGCAGAAGACATCATGAAAGGAGCTGTACTCCTTAGGAATGTGGATAGACTGCTTCTCAGGAGGGCTCTCGACCGATGTTGCAAACAAAGAAATGGGGTTCCGACCTTGAAGAGGGAGATTTGGAAAACAGGTAGGTGTACATCCAGATCCCCATTTCTTTATCTCTCCTGTGCCCCAAGAGATGATGGGATCGTGCTTCACCAGCCACGGGCGCCCTAGAATGATGTCCATATTTGCACCCTCCAGAACCAGAAATTGAATCCTCTCTTGATGTAACAGCCCCACTTGAAGAAGGATGTCTTCGCATTGTCGATGGATACGGGTCGAAGATCGAGTGCACTGGGTTATCGGTTGTATCTGGTATATATGCGAGGACGCCTCAGTACGGAGGTGGAGTTGACGACAGAGGGATTGGGAGATGAAGTTCCCTGCTGACCCGGAGTCGATGAGGGCTGTGACAAGGAGAGAAATAGAGGCAGTAGTTATTTGTACGGTGGTGGTAAGTGGTTTACATTGTTCAATATTCGTACTGAATACACTCACTGAAGTCCGAATGGGACGAAGGGGACACTCCATACGGGTGTGTCCACTGACACCGCAGTATAGACACAGACCCCGGGTCAGCCTCCTCTGTCGTTCCGCTGATGTCAGTCTTCCAGACTCTATTATCATGGGTTCTGGTTCTGGAGAGGCTGTTGACTCAGGCGATTGGAGGAGTGCAGACGAGGGGGTGATGGTGTCCTGTTGATAGGAACGGAGACGATCGGAACATCGGAGAGAATGTTGGATGAATCTCTCCAGACCCATTGTATCATCTAATGTGGCCAGCTGGATTCGGAGAGTGGGTTCCAAGCCGAGCCGGTACGTGGTCAACAACGATCTCTCATTCCATCCACTTGCAGCTGCTAGAGTGCGAAACCGGAGAGCATATTCCTGTGTAGATAGAGTACCTTGCTTTAGATGATACAGCTGCTCTCCAGCGGCTACTTCCCCATCAGAACGTCCAAACACCTCTTTGAAATACTCCGTGAAGGTAGTGATGGAATTCATGACCGGCCCGGCTTGGTTCCAGATCGTCTCAGCCCATTTAAGTGCAGGTCCAGAGAGTAGTGATACGATGTAGGCGATCTTTGACTTATCTGTGGGATATAGAGAAGGTTGCATTTCGAATATGAGGGAACATTGTAACAGAAAACCATTGCACTCCCCCGCTCCGCCTGAGTAGGGCGCTGGTCGGGCCATGGGACTGGAAGGAAGGGCCGAAGAAGAAACTGTGGAGGCGGAAGTGCTCGGTGCTGGTGGTGCGTTGGAAAGTGGAGCTGGTGGCTGTAGAATCCGCTTCAACTGGTCCACCAGCTCTTGAAAGTGATCGAGGGTGCTCATGTTGTCGTCGTTATAGGTCCGGGCTTCTGTTATGAAGCGGACAGGAGACAGAGGTAAGGAAACGTTAGGGTGTTTATTGAATGACAACAAGGAGCACATGAAGGATAGCCAGGAGGATCAGGAATGATGTTGGGGTCTTTTCCTCCGTGGCTGGGTAACAGGAATACACGAGGATGGACAGCACACACCAGATACAGCTGACAGAGGATGACACAGACTTGGAAGGACTGGAAGACAGGACGATTCGGGAGGACCAGGAAGACTAGGAGGAATACAAAGAGAACAGGTAAGTAAATCGTTTGTTTAGCTGAGGATGACTACGCTGAGTGGTCGCTCAGTTGTCCGCTTTCGTCGAGACGAGCCCGGACAATGAGCGACTGGAGTGCTGTGCTTTTATCTGGTGCTCGTGAATGTGATGCAGCTGTGTGCTCATTAGAAGTCAGGTGATGGTGATCTTCGTGAGTGGGGGTCGTGAGAGCCTGACCAATCCATGACAGTATCCTAATTCCTTCCTGCTCAAGCAGACATAGAACCTAGATGCATTTGCATCAAGATAATTTGAATGTGTGAAAAGTCCCATCACTTTCAAATATGCAGAGTTGTTCTAAAGACTTTCAGCCAGCAATCAAAACTTGATAATCTTTCAAGAAAGGCTGAGTGTTAACGACTATGGCAAAGCCATAAGGCAAGTGAACACTTATAATGGGACCTGGCAAACCACATGGCTCATATCAGCTCTTCCTACCAGCGGACAAGATGCCTGAGGCTCTGCCTGCCAATGATTTCCTTTGCTGCTAAAGACTTTAAACGGACAAGATTTTATTCTGCCACTATTGTCACTATCGGTACCCTCACAAAGGCACTGACTTGGATGCTGTATTTGGTAAGTGCTATTTGTTGGGGTAGTTTCAAGTGACCTGTGCTACAAGAGAATGTCGTCTTTTGGAATTCACAGTGATCTGAATTCACAGTGATCTGCATGCCATGCTTATTTAATTACAATCTAAAACACATTAAGATCACTTCAAACAGGAGCATTGATTTGTCCTATGTTCATAAGTGCTTCTCTTTGGGGTAGTTTTAATAAGGACATGAACAACAAGCAAGACTGAAAATGGTTTGTATGGAATTGCATTGTTTACTATTACCCTTTTTTGATTTTTGCTAATGTTACATCTTCTCATCTTACTTTACATCCAACAAGTAGAAGTAACACGGGAACACTCCTGTGCATCTTCCTCATTTTTAATTTCTTTGCCTTTGTGATAGAAAACCAGTTGATGTCAACTCTAACTTTAGCATCTTCCTTTAAGCAAAGTAGAAAGTGCTATCAAGTTGGGGTAGATGTTTGCTGACTTAGTCACCTCTGTCCACCATGATTCTGTTCTATTTGTACTCCTCTTCTATTCAATTTTAAATGCGACCTAGTAATGTTTGGAAAGAAAAGCAATAGTAATTCTGTTTTAGAATCACTGTCTCTTTTGGCCAGTGTTTTCCCTGTTTTATTTATGTTTTTGTCCATCATGCACTTCTACCACTGGCAGCATACACACAGTAAACACTAGAGGGTGTGAGTTTGCATGAGAGTGGTCCTGTTGTTCACTGGTTTTGCATCTGGATTTGGTATAGCTTGTCAAATGGTATCCTAATTCCTTCCTGCTCAAGCAGACATAGAACCTAGATGCATTTGCATCAAGATAATTTGAATGTGTGAAAAGTCCCATCACTTTCAAATATGCAGAGTTGTTCTAAAGACTTTCAGCCAGCAATCAAAACTTGATAATCTTTCAAGAAAGGCTGAGTGTTAACGACTATGGCAAAGCCATAAGGCAAGTGCACACTTATAATGGGACCTGGCAAACCACATGGCTCATATCAGCTCTTCCTACCAGCGGACAAGATGCCTGAGGCTCTGCCTGCCAATGATTTCCTTTGCTGCTAAAGACTTTAAACGGACAAGATTTTATTCTGCCACTATTGTCACTATCGGTACCCTCACAAAGGCACTGACTTGGATGCTGTATTTGGTAAGTGCTATTTGTTGGGGTAGTTTCAAGTGACCTGTGCTACAAGAGAATGTCGTCTTTTGGAATTCACAGTGATCTGAATTCACAGTGATCTGCATGCCATGCTTATTTAATTACAATCTAAAACACATTAAGATCACTTCAAACAGGAGCATTGATTTGTCCTATGTTCATAAGTGCTTCTCTTTGGGGTAGTTTTAATAAGGACATGAACAACAAGCAAGACTGAAAATGGTTTGTATGGAATTGCATTGTTTACTATTACCCTTTTTTGATTTTTGCTAATGTTACATCTTCTCATCTTACTTACATCCAACAAGTAGAAGTAACACGGGAACACTCCTGTGCATCTTCCTCATTTTTAATTTCTTTGCCTTTGTGATAGAAAACCAGTTGATGTCAACTCTAACTTTAGCATCTTTCTTTTAAGCAAAGTAGAAAGTGCTATCAAGTTGGGGTAGATGTTTGCTGACTTAGTCACCTCTGTCCACCATGATTCTGTTCTATTTGTACTCCTTCTATTCAATTTTAAATGCGACCTAGTAATGTTTGGAAATAAAAGCAACAGTAATTCTGTTTTAGAATCACTGTTTCTCTTTTGGCCAGTGTTTTCCCTGTTTTATTTATGTTTTTGTCCATCATGCACTTCTACCACTGGCAGCATACACACAGTAAACACTAGAGGGTGTGAGTTTGCATGAGAGTGGTCCTGTTGTTCACTGGTTTTGCATCTGGATTTGGTATAGCTTGTCAAATGGTATCCTAATTCCTTCCTGCTCAAGCAGACATAGAACCTAGATGCATTTGCATCAAGATAATTTGAATGTGTGAAAAGTCCCATCACTTTCAAATATGCAGAGTTGTTCTAAAGACTTTCAGCCAGCAATCAAAACTTGATTAATCTTTCAAGAAAGGCTGAGTGTTAACGACTATGGCAAAGCCATAAGGCAAGTGCACACTTATAATGGGACCTGGCAAACCACATGGCTCATATCAGCTCTTCCTACCAGCGGACAAGATGCCTGAGGCTCTGCCTGCCAATGATTTCCTTTGCTGCTAAAGACTTTAAACGGACAAGATTTTATTCTGCCACTATTGTCACTATCAGTACCCTCACAAAGGCACTGACTCGGATGCTGTATTTGGTAAGTGCTATTTGTTGGGGTAGTTTCAAGTGACCTGTGCTACAAGAGAATGTCGTCTTTTGGAATTCACAGTGATCTGAATTCACAGTGATCTGCATGCTATGCTTATTTAATTACAATCTAAAACACATTAAGATCACTTCAAACAGGAGCATTGATTTGTCCTATGTTCATAAGTGCTTCTCTTTGGGGTAGTTTTAATAAGGACATGAACAACAAGCAAGACTGAAATGGTTTGTATGGAATTGCATTGTTTACTATTACCCTTTTTTGATTTTTGCTAATGTTACATCTTCTCCTTACTTACATCAAAGTAGAAGTAACATGGGAACAGTCCTGTGCATCTTCCTCATTTTTAATTTCTTTGCCTTTGTGATAGAAAACCAGTTGATGTCAACTCTAACTTTAGCATCTTTCTTTTAAGCAAAGTAGAAAGTGCTATCAAGTTGGGGTAGATGTTTGCTGACTTAGT